>NC_087166.1:19568765-19681265 GCF_035594125.1 Scylla paramamosain | reverse complement strand
TGGTTGAAGTGTAGCTGGTGTAGGATATCGTTGATATCTAATCTGTTAAAGTCCGCACAGATGACCAGTTTGGCGGCAGGATACTTCACCCTCAGGGCATCAGCAGTGTCGATGATGTGAGAGGTGAGTAACTGTGCTGTGGTGGCTGGGGGTGGGGTACACGACGCACACGATGATGAAGGTCGTGTTGCTGGGATGGCAGGGGGGCGTGACTCTCACCCACAAGGCCTCTACACCGGCCGGAATGTGTGTGTGTGTGTGTGTGTGTGTGTGTGTGTGTGTGTGTGTGTGTGTGTGTGTGTGTGTGTGTGTGTGTGAGTGTATGTGTGTGTTGTTGTTATTGTGTGTGTGTGTCATAATAATAATAATAATAAACCGTTTATTATTTAGGCAGTTAACAAACTGAAAATGTACATAGGGGGTGGGGAAATACTTAACATTAATCCTAAAGGTGTGTGTGTGTGTGTGTGTGTGTGTGTGTGTGTGTGTGTGTGTGTGTGTGTGTGTGTGTGTGTGTGTGTGTGTGTGTGTGTGTGTGTGTGTTTCTGTGTATGTTGTTGTTATTGTTGTGTGTGTCTGTGTGTGCGTGTGTGTGTGTGTGTGTGTGTGTGTGTGTGTGTGTGTGTGTGTGTGTGTGTGTGTGTGTGTGTGTGTGTGTGTGTCTGTGTGTGTGTGTGTGTTGTTGTTGTTATTGGTATGTATATGTGTGTGTGTGTGTGTGTGTGTGTGTGTGTGTGTTTTTCAAGCGAGGGCATGGAAAACATCATTGCGAAGAATTTTAATAGGTGGCATGAAGTAGTCAGAGGGTGGAGGAGAGGGAGGAACAAGCCCAGAATCGTCCAAAGTAGAGTTTTTAGCAAAGGTTTGAGCAAAGAGTTCAGCTTTAGAACTAGATGTGATAGCAGTGGTGCCATCTGGTTAAAGTAGAGGAGGGAAAGAAAAAGAAGCAAAGTTATTAGAGATATTTTTGGCTAGATGCCAGAAATCACGAGGGGAGTTAGATTTTGAAAGGTTTTGACATTTTCTGTTAATGAAGGAGCTTTTGGCTAGTTGGAAAACAGACTTGGCATGGTTCCGGGCAGAAATATAAAGTGCATGAGATTCTGGTGATGGAAGGCTTAAGTACCTTTTGTGGGCCACCTCTCTATCATGTATAGCACGAGAACAAGCTGTGTTAAAGGACTGTGTTAAGGTTTAGGACGAGAAAAAGAGTGAGGAATGTACGCCTCCATGCCAGACACTATCACCTCTGTTATGCTCTCAGCACACAAAGACGGGTCTCTGACACGGAAGCAGTAGTCATTCCAAGGAAAATCAGCAAAATACCTCCTCAGGTCCCCCCAACTAGCAGAGGCAAAATGCCAGAGGCACCTTCGCTTAGGGGGATCCTGAGGAGGGATTGGAGTGATAGGACAAGATAAAGATATGAGATTGTGATCAGAGGAGCCCAACGGAGAAGAAAGGGTGACAGCATAAGCAGAAGGATTAGAGGTCAGGAAAAGGTCAAGAATGTTGGGCTTATCTCCGAGACGGTCAGGAATACGAGTAGGGTGTTGCACAAATTGCTCTAGGTCATAGAGGATAGCAAAGTTGTAGGCTAGTTCACCAGGATGGTCAGTGAAGGGAGAGGAAAGCCAAATCTGGTGGTGAACATTGAGATCTCCAAGAATGGAGATCTCTGCAAAAGGGAAGAGGGTCAGAATGTGCTCCACTTTGGAAGTTAAGTAGTCAAAGAATTTCTTATAGTCAGAGGAATTAGGAGAGAGGTATACAGCACAGATAAATTTAGTATGAGAGTGACTCTGAAGTCGTAGACAGATGGTGGAAAACTCGGAAGATTCAAGAGCGTGGGCACAAGAGCGGGTTAAGTCATTGCGCACATAAACGCAGCATCCCCCTTTGGATCGAAAATGAGGATAGAGAAAGTAGGAGGGAACAGAAAAGGGGCTACTGTCAGTTGCCTCATACACCTCAGTTTCAGTGAGGAAAAGAAGATGAGGTTAGAAGAGGAGAGGTGGTGTTCTAAATAACCAATATGTAAAGCGGGCATAGCTCATGGAACTTATCTAGGGCACAGTGATCCCACTTGAAAAATAAGTGTGTACAGTTAACATAACATATACGTGCTATTAAGCAATAAAGGAAACCAAATGTGATGAAACATAGACAAGTTAATAAGCAACAAAGTGAATGTAACATGTACCAGATAATAAACAATAATGGAAAACAAATATATACTTAAAATACAACACAAATATAAGTAGCTCAGGGGTGTGCGTAATGAAGAGTGTGAGTGTACGTATGCGAGTGTTCGTGTTTGTGTTCGTGTTCGTCACGTTTTCTAACTTACGACGAGGTTACCGAATCCAGACAGCAGGAGAAAGGATGATTCCAACTGCAAGAAGCGAGTGAGACTAACGAGGTGTGGAGGTGGAAGGCAGACATCAGCTTGGTTAGCTCGATTGAGACGTGAGTCTAGACGTGTTTTTAAAGTTTCGTCTATATGATACCGTTACGATGTGGTTGAAACGGTATTCGAAGCTAATGATTACTTGGAGTGATTGGTGGTTGGCGAGGTGGATACGAGGGTTGTAATACCTTCCCCCATGAGGACGTCGACTCCCAGTAACAAGAACCTATGTTAAAGTGGAGAAGGGAGGAAAATTGGAGAGGTCCTCGTCAGCATCAGAGGTGGATTAGCGTGAGAGCGTCAGCGATGATATTTTCAGAGCCTTTTATGTGTCGGATAGTCACGTCATAGGGCTAGAGGAGAAGTGACCACCGGAGAATACGCTGGTTGGTAAACTTGTTTCGCTGTAGTAATGTCAGAGGATTGTGGTCGGTGAATGCCTGCAGGAGCTTGATGCTGACGTGCAGGTAGCATTCAAACTTTTGAATTACTCAGAGAATTTAGAGCAGTTCCTTCTCGATGGTGCTGTAATTCCTCTGGTGGCTGTTGAACTTGGCTGAGTGATAGGGTACCGGATGATAGATTCCGTTCTTTTTTCCTGTAGGAGGACTGCCCCTGAGGTGCTTGCAGTACCGGCTTGCGAGCTGGGAGATTCTTGAGTTGATCGAATGGCCGCTGAAAGTCTGGTGTTCACTCAAATTTGGTAGTTCCTCTGGGTAGTCCTGTTAGAGGGACGGCTGCTTCCGCGAAGTTCGGGCAGAACCGGCGGAAGAAACCCGCCATCCCGAGGAAACGCCGTATCTCCCTCTCTAGGCTGGCACCGGGAACTCAAGTACGGCGGGCACATTCGAAGCTTTGGGACGGACACAGCCATGTCCCACCTGGTGCCCCAAGTAGGTGACTGTTGCCCCGCCGAATGTAGTTTTGGCCAATTTTACCGTCAGGCGTGCCTCCTGCAGTCTGTGGAACATTACAGCAAGTTGGTAGATATGTTGCTCCCAATTATCTGAGAAGATAAGATCGTCTAAGGAAACCGACACTCCGACTATGTCTTGGACGAGGTGATTCATGGTCCACTGGAAGGTAACTGGGGAATTTCTCCAAATGGAGCCACCAAATAGTGAAAAAGGCCAAAGTGGGTAATTGAAGGCTGAAATTTCCTGAGCTTTCTTAGTGGGTGTTATTTGGTAGTAGCCTTTTAAGAGATCAATCTTAGTCATAAATTTGGATTGTCCCACCTCATCAAGAAGATCGTCAATTTGTTGTAAAGAATAGGCATCTGGCACTGTGACAGCATTCTCGTCTGTAATCCGTGCAGAAGCGTAGCTGATCATCTTCTTTGGGGACGAGTATGCACGGTGAAGCCCAAGGTGAGTGACTAGGTGCAGCCAATCCCTGCGTGCGTTGGTAATCAACCTCTTTCCTCATCAGTTCTTGTTTCTGAGGATGTAGACTGTAAGGAGCTTGGCGCATAGGTGAAGTGCCTGGTAAAAGTCGCACTTCATGAGACATCAAGGAGTACTGTTCTAGGTGGTTTTGAAAAAAACATCTTGATGTTGCCTCACAAGTGAAATTATGTCTTGTGCTTGAGATGAAGATAGGTGACTGAGGTAATTGTGTAAATGTTCAAGTATATATGCATTAATGGAGGTGTCTTGTATATCTGGAATTGTGTCTGAGTCTACTTGACTAGTTTCTGCGATTATATTTAACGCACAAGGAACAGGTAACACTGCAGTTGGAGAATCCGGTACAGGTGTTCGGTGCTTATATAATTTGAGTAGGTTAACATGAATTAATTATGGAGACTTACGACGATCAGGAATCTTAATTATATAATCTGTATCACCTACTTTCTTGAGGATGTCATATGGACCGTGATACTTCACCTGTAAGGGAGAGCCAGGAATAAATATAAAGGCGAAAGTTCTTACTTGAGTGGCTCTATCAAAATGAGCTTTTATCCCACGCAGTGTTTGCTGGAGACTAGAGTGGACATATGAGCGGACTTTATGAAGCATGGATTTTAAGTTACAGAAATAGTGGGTGACCGTGACAAGCCTATGGACAGTGGAGTCAAGTTGCTTGTCCTTAACGAGTTGTAGGGGTCCCCTCACTTTCTTACCAAATAATAATTCAAAAGAAACACCAATGGTCTCGTTGGATGTTTCTCTAATAGCGAACAACATGAAGGGCAGTACCTCGTCTGTCATGGATCGTGGTCCCTTTACACTTTAACACATGAGACTCCTGGTTGAGTCTCCAGGTAGACTAGGGTAAGACATTCAAAAGAAAGCACAGTCATAAATCTTTGACTTATATTTACACAGTAACTACAACAAAGGCCTGGCTGGCTATGGCTACACTCAGTGGCGCGTGGGCAGCACACAGAAAGAAATACAGTAACTACAACAAAGGCCTGGCTAGCTATGGCTACACTCAGTGGCGCGTGGGCGGCACACAGAAAGAAATACAGTAACTACAACAAAGGCCTGGCTAGCTATGGCTACACTCAGTGGCGCGTGGGCGGCACACAGAAAGAAATACCTATTCCTCCGGAAGTGAGGCCAATGCCCGGTCTTTCTACGTTGTGAGAGCACAGCTTTACGTTAAGTTACTGGATCACGGAGGTAATTAGCCGGCACTATGCACTGTATCACTCTGCTGCACAAGGAGCGACGACCACGTGGTCGCTGGGTGACTGGATATGCGCTCGAGAACAGGCCTTACCACAAATAACTCACCCAAGGCATTCCACTGGTGTACTCACTCCTCCAGTCTGCTTCGATGAAAGCCAGCTTCGTCGGTCAGGGCTTCGGCTTACCGCTGCACCACGCTGTCCTTTCCGCAGGATGGTTCGGGAGGAGTCGAGGAGGGCACGTCTTGGGCGATGGGTGACCCGGCCCGGAGTGAGACCTGGCGAGGTCGTGACCCGCTCACCTGGGCCCACACGCATTGATACAGGCTCCGCCCACCTGCCCGCATGGCAAATGGTTCTCTCCTATGATAGGGCGGTAATTTATTGCCCTCTCAAAATCTAGTGTTCCTGTGCTCTCACATCGTCCCATTTCTGGTCCTGTTCGTAACAAAACTTTCGTAACATTGATTTTAGGGTATGATGATACCTTTCTAGCGCACCCTGAGACTCCGGATGGCAAGCAGTCGCTAGAGTCTGCGTAATACCAAGTTCAATTAAGACAGCCCGGAAGAGATCACTCATGAAATATGTTCCCTGGTCGCTCTGTATTTCCTTGGGAGTAACATAGGTGGTAAACATGTGGGTGAGATTAGACACAAAGTTTTTAGCACAGATGTTCTTAATAGGGAAATCCTCACGTTACCTACTAGTTGGGTCAAGTACAATTAGGATGTATTGGTTACCCTTCTTGGCTCATGTTAAGGGCCCTACAACATCAATGATTATTTTCTGAAATGGTTCTGAAGGAACCTGTAAAGGTTATAGGGGGTAAGGAGAGATGATTTGGTTAGGTTTGCTGGAAACTTAACACATATGACATGAATTCACCAATAAGGCTACGTCCTTCCGTAGAGCTGGCCAGTAAAAATAATTCAATATTATATCACAGATAATATATCTAAGTGTACAGCAACGCTTTCATGAGCGATCTCTATCACGGGTGTTCTCAAGGCTCCTGGCAAGACTATTACCTCAGCCCATACTGAATCGTCATTAAGTTAAGGCGGTTTATAGTCTCATAAGAATGTCGCCCTGTTAGTAAAATGATGGGTAGTGAATGATCTGTTCCTTAGGAATGACTTGGGAGTGAAATTTGGTTAATGATTCATCCTCTTTTTGGGCCACTGAGAGAACCTTAGTAGTGAAGAATTGATTTAGGTTCACTTGAGATGGAGGATTCGGAGGTTTAGACAATGACTGAGCACCAGCGGGATTGTTCTGGGCGGCTTGTGCTCGGGTCACTGCACAAATATGAAACAAATTAGGTTGTTCCTGCTCAAGCTCAAGTAGGATTATATGGGAGTGTTGAGTCTTTAATAACAAGGCGTGGAAAGAGTACACCACGGGCCAAGTCATTAGCCAGTAAAAACTCAGCATTAGGTATGGGCAAGGATTGATGACTACTGACCCCAGGTGTGCTTTAGGTAACAGGAGTGGAAATGAATAATGGAAATTCTTTAAATACACCTTTTCACCCGTGTAACATTTTTCAGTCCCAGGGACTGCTGATTTTAGTACAAGTAACTGGCCTCCAGCAGTATCCGTTTTGATATTTACTGAGTATTTTAAGTTGTCACCAAAGGGGACTGATCCTTTTGACATAAATGGACTAAATAGCTTGTTAGAGAGTTCTGTTTTCGTGGTGTTAAATAAGGCAAATGGTTTGCTAAAAACACCTTTTGTTACTTTGCACTTGGGATTAGGGCAATCTCTTATGAGGTGGCCAGACTTTTTGTAAAATGAACACACTGGAGAGAACTTGTTACTACTAACGACCGACTTGCCATTGTTTCCACCACCTGCACCGGACTTTATAATAGACTCAGTCTATTATAAAGGTCCACGGGACCTGGACGGTGAATCAGTGAAAACACGTTTGCAATTTCAGCAGCTTTAAGTAAATCTGTCTTGTCTCTGCTGGTGATGTACATTACAAGTGAATGAGACACCTTGCGTTTAAATTCCTCTAAGGCGATCAAATTTACTAGCTGGCCATGTATGGTGATTAAAACAAAATTAAGCCACTTTTGCAGCGCTCTGTACTTATCCGATGCGAACTCCAAATAAGTTAGTTAAGCTTCCTGAATTTTTGTCTGTAACCCTCTGTTGTAATGGAATATGCCGCTAGAATACCTTCCTTAACTGAGTATCAGTATTATTTTCTAGACCTCCCAAGATAGTTAAAGCTTTCTCAGTGAGGCTGGGTTTTAGGAGCCAAGTCCAATTCTCCCGAGGCAACTCAAAATGTTCACCAGAGGATTCGAACTCCCTGAAAAAAAAAAAAAAAAAAATCGGGATATTGACCTGAGAATTGTGGTAAGAGGGCAAATAGTGAGCTAGCCTTTTTTTTTTTTTAAGTTGCAGCTTTCTTGATGCATTGTTTTTCCAATTCTGCCCACTTCCTCATTAATTATCCCATAAAGTTTGTCCGTTTGCAGCCTGGTCTTAAAACTGGTGACAGCCCCAGTTCCTGACTCTATTGATCTATAGATTAGTTCTGGTCGTCAGAATTTATCTCGGAAAGGACGACCGCTTTCGCATTTCTAGTTTTATGAAGGGATTTTACTCATCCTTTCTTTAAAATTTTGCTCATATAGTCTCAATTTATCTTTCTGCACGTGTGTATCAAATGTACTTACTATCTAACGTTCATAAAAAAAGAAAAAAAACAATGTTTTTTACTTGTCAAACCTGGTTTGGGAGTCATAATTTTCAGTTTTTTTTTTTTTTTTGTGGATGTGCCCTTGGCCAACTTCATTTAAGTATGAACAAAAGAAAAAAAATATTTATTTTCCGCAAAGAAAACAAAAGGTGCAGCAGAGTAATTTATTGGGAGTAACATTTCCATATATTGGATAACATAGCAATATGATGATTATGTCATGGAAATTGACAAACAAAAATAAACTAATTAGATAAAATTAAATAATAAATCAATTCATTAATTAAATTAAATTAAATGATTAGCAGAGAAAATACCCCGTCGGACGGATACAGCCACTAAAAACGAGAGAAATACATATTATTCAGCCATGACAAACAGCTAATATAACTTGATACTAAGATACATCACATTTACATCAATGGATCGCTTCGTATTTTGAACAAATAATGAACGAAACTTACGACAACTATCCCAACTCGTGCACTTTTCCATAAAATATCTCGATAATAAAGACAACTATGGCCATTAGGTTGCCGACGAGAAACACGATGAACACGCTCTGAAGATGTTCTACTGACAGAGGCATTGTCTGGCCGCTATCTGAAGCTCCATCTTGTTGAGTCTGCTGTGTCTCTGAGTAGTCTTCATGGTCAATGGGCGTCTCCCTTCTTATCTTTTATGTGGGGATGTAGATAATGTATGTATTAATATTTGCTACAGATGTTTTCCTTCTAATAATATGAATAATCCAGTATACATGATGTATTATGTTACATACCTTAAATTATGGAAATACATGCAACGAACAAGTAACAAAGCTTACCTTTTTAGCGAACATGAGTGTCTCCTCAAACCAATACTGCACAAGGCCAGCCTCTACAACCCAATTCACCACTTTGTCGAAATTCTTCTTAAGAGGTGAGTGACTCTGGAGACCCATAGCCACACTAAAAGGCTGGAAACATTCCTGCCAAGTGTGGCATGAGAGTACTGAATAATTATAATTGACATGTAGATCTAAAGGTTATTGATTTACTGTTCAATACTTGTTAATTTTTATGAAATAAGATATAGGTAGATATAAATAAGTAAATTATATATATATATATATATATATATATATATATATATATATATATATATATATATATATATATATATATATATATATATATATATATATATATATATATTGCTGTATAGAGCGATGTAGGGCGATGTAGAGAGAAGAATGAAGAAAGAAGGATGAAGAATACGAACAAATGAGTGAAGGATCTGATCTCGCTGAACGTTTCCCTGTGTCTCACAGTCTCACACCCTGCCCTCTAAAGAGAACTCTGTTCCTTTATACAAAATTACATGCACCTAATTAAACGCAAAACCCTTCACTCAAACTTCTAAATTAAATATTGCTACTTCTGCATCAATCTCGGAGTTCCCATCTTGGGAGACGACCAGAAACGTCCCCATGTTCTTCTGATATCGATCCTAAGTGTCTTGATACCCCTACTCAACTTATTTTTTCATTAACTTCTGCAGCATTCGCAGACTTAGATATATATATATATATATATATATATATATATATATATATATATATATATATATATATATATATATATATATATATATATATATATTGTCAGGATTGCTTACTTACTTACGATCGTACGATCCCGGTTGTCTTTCCAAGAAAGTGGACGTTACACTGATCCCGGAAAGTTTCAAAGGTCTGGATTTTTAAAGGCTTCGAGTGCCTACCCGACCTATCCGAAATCGCCAGAATTATCTCTCACTCTACCTTTACCTTGACACAGCACACCTGGAATCACCCCTAATACCAGATTGATGTTGGGGGAATAGAGAACACGATTATTCTATGTTGCAAGCACATATATTAATAATAATAATAATTCACAAACAACATGAGGTAGTACACGTTACTACATGACGTTCTCGTCACTTCACACAACACCAGAACCCGTTTACGCCTCCACCAGTCACAGAAATATTTCCCCTCAACCGCAGGAATTTATTCAGACGCCATTACCGCGTCCCCAGACAAAAATTCCCGTATTTCACCTCCTCAAGCCTCACAGGAGATTACCATCATCACCAAAGATTACCCATAACACCATAACATCATCCCCAAAATCACCAGTACACCACAACACCAGCTTCCAAGGTCAACACCACAATCTCCACTCACAAAATGGCTGCCAGTTTGACCTATGACCCCTTCGAACAGCGTCACCGGCACAACTCAACAACCGAATTTCAGCGGACAAGAGCTCTTGGTACCACAAAAGACTCACTAACCTAATCCTGGATATCAAAGTTATACCACTACACCACTAATACCTCCACGCACTCATTCCATCACCAATCCACACCAAGATCCTTCCCTGAGAAACGCCTTCCCTCCGATATACCTCACGACCTAAGGCGCTCTCCCTTCCCCTCCTTAGAATGTGTTGTTGCCCACTCAAGCTCCCCTCGTTTTCAACATATTTCCACCTCAATTATACTTCCTTCCTTATACATACAAAGATATAGAGAACTTAAATTATGAAGAGAATAATACTACATGATATAAAATGGGTAAATAAGCTTTACGCTACTTATAACCAATAATAAGGATAATGCCCGAATGGCAGGTAACCGGAACACGAGGAAAACTAAGAAAACGTGATCCCATTCATGGTAAACTATATATATATATATATATATATATATATATATATATATATATATATATATATATATATATATATATATATATATATATATATATATATATATATATATATATATATATATATATATATATATATATATATATATATATATATATATATATATATATATATATATATATATATATATATATATATATATATATATATATATATATATATATATAAGATGCAGTTATATATAACAACTTGTAATTTTGGAATAATTAACCGTAGATCGGTTTTCGTAGGTCCACGTGGACCGGTGATCTTCCTAAGTTTTAAATTTAGCGTCGTATATTTCCTGAACTTCCATATACAGTGTTGCTGGTCCATTTGCCATTGCACCCCTCTACTTCTTGCTGTTAGTGTGGATGCAAGCAGTCGCTCCGTGCTCTCACTGCTTTACAGGTTACTACCATGATCCCAGTTGGACCTAATGATGCCATATATGTTATATAACATATAGTTGTGATAGTGGAAAATATAACAACGGAGGGTTATGTATGCATCATACAGTGTTTTACTGACAATAAACAAGCAAAAATTCACTGGTTTCTCAGCCATTAACTAAACAGTAACAATATGTTTTAGATAGATTTTTTTTTTTTTCATTTCCCAGTCCTTACTTCAACATGAAGAGGAGGACCAGGCTAACGCAAGAGAAACTGGAACAAATGCTTGCCAACTAGACACTGGAAGTCTTTGGTGACTTATCAATGGATATGGTATATGATGAAAGTGTTTCTGGGGTGCCTGGGGTATGTGGCAATTAAAACGAAAAAAAAAAAAATGACCAGCGATCCCATACCACTGATGTTCAATACAAGAGAAACCTGCAGTATGAGGAAAATTGACCACTTCATCTTCTTTTCCTCACTGACAGACAGGTGTCTGAGGCAACTGACAGTACCTCCTTTTCTGTTCCCTCCTACTTTGTCTATCCTCATTTTCAAGCTGAATGTTGTGTCTATGTGCACAATTATTTAATTTGCTCTGGTGCCCACGCTCTTGAATCTTCCAACTACAGAGTCACTCTCAAACAAAATTTATCTGTGATGTATGCCTCTCACCTAACACCTGTGACTTTAGGATTTTTTTTTTTTTATTACTTAACTTCAAAGTTAGAGCACATTCTGATACTCCCCTTTCGCGGAGATATCCATTCTTGGAGACTTCAATGATGGTATTCATTCTTGGAGACTTCAATGTTTACCACCAGCTTTGGCTTTCCTCTCCCTTTACTAACCATCCTGTTGAACTAGTCTTTACTATCCTCCATGACCTAGAGCAACTGGTTCAACCTCTACATGCATTCCTGATAGTCTTGAAGGTAAGCCCAACATTCTTGATATTTTCCTAACCTCTAATCCTTCCCCTTATGCTATCACCCTATATTTTCCATTGGGCTCTTCGGATCACAATCTTATATTTGTATTTTCTCCTATCGATCCAATCTCTCTTCAGGATCCCCCAAAGTGGAAGTGCCTTTGTCGTTTTGACTTTGATATTTTTGGGTAACTGAGGAGGTATTATTCTGATCTTTCTTGGAATAACTACTGCCTCTGTGTCAGAGACATGTCTCTGTGTCCTGAGCGCATAACAAAGATGAGCGTGTCTGACATGAAGGCGTACATTTCTCACTCTTTCTCGCCGCCTAATTCTTCCAAACCTTGGTTTAACATGGCCTGCTCCTCTACTTCACATGATACAAAAGTAGCCCCGCAAAAGTTACTTGAGCCTTCCATCACGTGAATTTCATGTCCAAAATCATGCCAATTAGCCAAAACTTCTTTATTAATAGAAAGTATCAAAATCTTTTAAGATCTAACTCCCCTCGTGATTTTTCTTATGGAGCTAAAAACATCTCCATTAACTTTGCTTCTTCATCTTTCCCTCTTTTATTTCAACATGATTGCACTACTGCCATCTCATATACTTCTAAAGCTGAACTTTGCGCTCAAACCTTTGCTAAAAACTCTACCTTAGATGATTTAGGGACTGTTCCACCCACTCATCCACCTTCTGATAACTTCATGCTACCCATTAAGATCCTTCACAATGATGTTGTCCATGTCGTCGTTGGCCTTAACCATCGGAAGGCTTCTAGACCTGATGGGATTCCTCCTGTTGTTCTCCGAAACTATGCCTCCGTGCTAGCACTTTGCCTGTTCAAACTCTTCCAACTCTGTCTATCAACATCTACCTTTCTTTCTTGCTGGACGTTTGCCTACATTCAGCCTGTTCCTCATAAAAAGATGACCGTTCTAATCCCTCAAACTACCGTTCTATTGCTTTAATTTCCTGCCTCTCTAAAGTTTTTTTTTTTTTTAATCCATCCTCGGCAGGAAGATTCTTAAACATCTATCACTTCAAAACCTTCTACCTGATGGCCAATGTGGGTTCCGTCAAGGCTGGTCTAACTGGTGATCCTCTAGTTTTCCTTAATGAATCGTGATTATTCTCTATTACGGATTTTGGTGAAACGCTTGTTGTTGCATTAGACACATCAAAAACTTTTGACAGAGTGTGACACAAAGCTTTGGCTTGCAAGGTATCGAACTATGGTTTCTATCCTTTTCTCTCGAACTCCATATCAAGTTTCCTTTCTGACAGTTCTATTGCTTCTGTGGTAGACGGTTTACTGTTCTTCTAAATATATTAACTGAGGTGTTCCTCAGGGTTTTGTCCTATCACCAATTCTCTTCCTGTTATTCATCAATGATCTTCTAAACCAAACTTCTTGCCTTTCTACGCTGATGATACCAATCTGCACTTTCCTTTTCGTAGACCTCCAACCCTTCAGGAATTAATTACTTCTTACAGGGACGCCACAGAACGCTTAACTTCTGCCCTCTCTAAAATTTCTGATTGGGGCAGAGCAAACTTAGTTAGTACTATTCAATACTTCAGCAACTCAATTTTTCCATCAAGTCGACACAACCTTCCAAATAACTATCCTCTCTTTTTCAATGACTTTCAACTAACCCCTACCCCTTTTCTACAATGCACATCCTCGGTCTGTCCTTTACTTATAATTTAAACTGGAAACTTTACATATCATCTCTAGATAAAACAGCCTCTATGAAATTCAGGGTCGTCTCAATTTTTATTTTTTTCTATCCCACCAGCTGCTAACTCTGTACAGGGGTCTTATTTGTCCATGTATGGAATTTGCTTCACATGTATGTGGGATGAGGGAATTTCCACTCGTACCGCTCTTTTAGACAGGGTTTAATTAATTTTCGTCCCATTAACCACTCTCAAACTGACTGTCTTCTGCCTCTCTCTCATCATTGTAATGTTGCATCTCTTGCCATCTTCTACAGCTATTTTCATGCTAACTGCTCTTCTGATCTTGCTAACTGCATGCCTCCCATCCTCCCATCATCGCTACACAGGACTTTCTTCTTCCTCTCATCCGTATTTTGTCCACCTCTCTAAAGCAAGAGTTAACCAGTATTCTCAATCATTCATTTCATTATCTGGTAAACTCTGGAACTCCCTTCTTGCTTTTTAATTTCCTCTTTCCTATGACTTGAAACCTTTCATAAGAGGTTTCAAGATTCTTATCTTTTAATTTATGATGTACCGCTTTTGACTATGTTCGGGGATCGGAATCTCAGTGGATTTTTTTTTTTTTTTTTACTACAAATTTTGTTGCTCTTGGCTGGTACTTCTACTTAAAAAAGTTCCTTCTCGGCCACATTAGTAAAATGTTCCATTACTATTTTTGTTTTCCTTCTTCACGTATCGATAGGAGGTGACCTGCTATTTTTTTTTTTTCGTAAGTCTTCTCGAGATAGCAAGTACACTCGAGATAAGAATTATCAGGCCTCTTCTTCCCTCCTCGGAACTCTAACCCATAAGCATCGGGTTCTCAGAATTTCATCCTTAAACTCCTCTTAGTCCTCTAAATCCTCCACTGTCACCCTATCATAACCGTCTAGTGCCTTGCCCTTCAACATATTTGGAACAAGGCCAACCCAGCGTTTCTGAGGCCAATCTAGTTCTGCTGCCTTTTTTCTCAAATCTCCTGAACCTTTCTGTCACCTTTTCATCAAACGCTGGTATCAACTTCAAAACTTTTCATTAATTATCTGACTTTCTACTGTATCCTCCTCAACTTCTCTTCCCCGCAGACCATGAGGTGAATTAACCTCTATAGGAATATTCGCCAATTCAACTCTCCCTCTTATGCAACTTTACCTCCTTTTCTGCCTCAAGCAGCTTCGCCTTCTCCTCGTCCTCAAGCCTCTTGGCCTCCTTCTCGGCCTCAAGCTTCCTGGTTTTCCTATCCTCCTCGGCTTTTAATCTCCTTGCATCAACTTCATCTTCCAAATCAAGTCTACTCAACTCCCTCTCCTTTTCTGCCTCTAATCTCTTACCTTTTCTAGCTTCCTTCACTTACAGTCAATTTATCTTCAACATAAATTTTATCTTCTCTGAAGTTCCTTCCGTATGAAAAAATCCACCAGCACTGTGGGTAGGTTTTTTTATTTCCATGGATACGGTTTTCAGGGCTCTGTGTTCGGACACCGATCTCTGCTAAGTATACACTGCCACCCCTGGCAAAAGCAGGTAACTCGAGTCCGGAGTCACCCCTGCTACCAGCCTTCCCTTCCATGGTGCAGGCTGCGTACTTAAACACAAAGAACAAACAAATAGGACACTTTAATATTTCCCCGATGCGGCTACGAAACTTCCAGCGATCTTGATGAGGTTGCCAATTTGTTACAACGCAGGTTCAATCTCCCTCACAGGTGCTGCTACCTCGGATAAGCTTTCCCTAGACTAGCTCTATACAGCCTAGTGGAGGACAATGTCTAGATGAGACAGGAGGCACCTGCCTCCTGCTAATGACTCCCACTTGTGTCTCATAACACAAGAGGGCACTGAGAGCCTGTCCTTTAAAGACAACTCTCTTCCTTCACACAACACTGCAAGCAACTAATTACACACACACCCTTCACGCAAAATTCAAAATCATCATGGCGACTCCTACAACAGCTTCGGAGTCCCCATCTAGGGAGGGGACCACAAATGTCCCCAGGTCGGACTGCTCTTCCTGTATCGATCCTAAGTGTCTTGACACCCCCCTCAACTTTTTCTTCATAAAAATTCGTGGTCTTAGATCTAATTTTCTATTTGTAGAACACCACCTATCTTCTACTAAACCTCATCTTTTCCTCAATTAAACACAGGTGTCAGAGGCAACTTTTCTGTTCTCTCCTACTTCCTTTATCCTCATTTTCAATTCAAAGTTGGATGCTGTGTTTATGTGCGCAACGACCTAACCTGCTCTTGTGCTCTCGAATCTTCCGAGATTTCCACCATCTGGCTACGGCTACAGAATCACTCTCAATCCAAATTTATCGGTGTTGTATGCCTCTCACCTAACTCCTCTGACTATAAGAAATTTTTCGACTAACTAACTTCCAAAGTGGAGCACATTTTGACTCTCTTCCATTTTGAAGAGATCTCCATTCTTAGAGACTTCAATGTTCACCACCCCGATTTATTACTGAAGCCACTGCTATAGTGCCTGCCGAACAGGCCACGTGGCTGCCTCCTTCAGACTTTTAAACCTCTTCTCTTTTTTCTCGCAAACATAAATGAACTGCTCCATCACCATGAGCTCCTTTTAAGTCACGGTAGGAGGTGGCCTGCTCACTAGCAAATCTACTTTTCGAGATTTTTTTTTTTTTATGTAGGAAGGATACTGGCCAAGGGCAACAAAAATCTAATAAAAAAAAGGCCCACTGAAATGCCAGTTGAAAGGTCAAAGCAGTGGTCAAAAACTGGTGGATAAGTGTCTTGAAACCTCCCTCTTGAAGGAATTCAAGTCATAGGAAGGTGGAAAAACAGAAGCAGGCAGGGAGTTCCAGAGTTTACCAGAGAACGGGATGAATGATTGAGAATACTGGTTAACTCTTGCGTTAGAGAGGTGGACAGAATAGGGGTGAGAGAAAGAAGAAAGTCTTGTGCAGCGAGGCCGTGGAAGGAGAGGAGGCATGCAGTTAGCAAGATCAGAAGAGCAGTTAGCATGAAAATAGCGGTAGAAGACAGCTAGATATGCAACATTGCGGCGGTGAGAGAGAGGCTGAAGACAGTCAGTTAGAGGAGAGGAGTTGATGAGACGAAAAGCTTTTGATTCCACCCTATCTAGAAGAGCAGTATGAGTGGAACCCCCCCAGACATTTGAAGCATACTCCATATATGGACGGATAAGGCCCTTGTACAGAGTTAGCAGCTGGGGGGGTGAGAAAAACTGGCGGAGACGTCTCAGAACACCTAACTTCATAGAAACTGTTTTAGCTAGAGATGAGATGTGAAGTTTCCAGTTCAGATTATAAGTAAAGGACAGACCGAGGATGTTCAGTGTAGAAGAGGGGGACAGTTGAGTGTCATTGAAAAAGAGGGGATAGTTGTCTGGAAGGTTGTGTCGAGTTGATAGATGGAGGAATTGAGTTTTGAGGCATTGAACAATACCAAGTTTGCTCTGCACCAATCAGAAATTTTAGAAAGATCACAAGTCAGGCGTTCTGTGGCTTCCCTGCGTGATATGTTTACCTCCTGAAGGGTTGGACGTCTATGAAAAGACGTGGAAAAGTGCAGGATGGTATCATCAGCGTAGGAGTGGATAGGACAAGAAGTTTGGTTTAGAAGATCATTAATGAATAATAAGAAGAGAGTGGGTGACAGGACAGAACCCTGAGGAACACCACTGTTAATAGATTTAGGAGAAGAACAGTGACCGTCTACCACAGCAGCAATAGAACGGTCAGAAAGGAAACTTGAGATGAAGTTACAGAGAGAAGGATAGAAACCGTAGGAGGGTAGTTTGGAAATCAAAGCTTTGTGCCAGACTCTATCAAAGGCTGTTGATATGTCCAAGGCAACAGCAAAAGTTTCACCAAAATCTCTAAAAGAGGATGACCAAGACTCAGTAAGGAAAGCCAGAAGATCACCAGTAGAGCGGCCTTGACGGAACCCATACTGGCGATCAGATAGAAGGTTGTGAAGTGATAGATGTTTAAGAATCTTCCTGTTGAGGATAGATTAAAAAACTTTAGATAAGCAGGAAATTAAAGCAATAGGACGGTAGTTTGAGGGATTAGAGCGGTCACCCTTTTTAGGAACAGGTTGAATGTAGGCAAACTTCCAGCAAGAAGGAAAGGTAGATGTTGACAGACAGAGCTGAAAGAGTTTGACTAGGCAAGGTGCAAGCACGGAGGCACAGTTTCAGAGAACAATAGGAGGGACCCCATCAGGTCCATAAGCCTTCCGAGGGTTTAGGCCACCGAGGGCATGGAAAACATCATTGCGAAGAATTTTAATAGGTGGCATGAAGTAGTCAGAGGGTGGAGGAGATGGAGGAACAAGCCCAGAATCGTCCAAGGTTGAGTTTTTAGCAAGGGTTTGAGCGAAGGGTTCTGCTTTAGAAATAAATGTGATAGCAGTGGTGCCATCTGGTTGAGGTAGAGGAGGAAAAGAAGAAGAAGCAAAGTTATTGGAGATATTTTTGGCTAGATGCCAGAAATCACGAGGGGAGTAAGATCTTGAAAGGTTTTGACATTTTCTGTTAATGAAGGAGTTTTTGGCTAGTTGGAGAACAGACTTGGCATGGTTCTGGGCAGAAATATAAAGTGCATGAGATTGTGGTGATGGAAAGCTTAAGTACCTTTTGTGGGCCACCTCTCTATCATGTATAGCACGAGAACAAGCTGTGTTAAACCAAGGTTTAGAAGGTTTAGGACAAGAAAAAGAGTGAGGAATGTACGCCTCCATGCCAGACACTATCATCTTTGTTATGCGCTCAGCACACAAAGACGGGTCTCTGACACGGAAGCAGTAGTCATTCCAAGGAAAATCAGCAAAATACCTCCTCAGGTCCCCCCAACTAGCAGAGGCAAAACGCCAGAGGCACCTTCGCTTAGGGGGATCCTGAGGGGGGATTGGAGTGATAGGACAAGATAAAGATATGAGATTGTGATCGGAGGAGCCCAACGGAGAAAAAAGAGTGACAGCATAAGCAGAAGCATTAGAGGTCAGGAAAAGGTCAAGAATGTTGGGCATATCTGCAAGACGGTCAGGAATACGAGTAGGGTGTTGCACTAATTGCTCTAGGTCATGGAGGATAGCAAAGTTGTAGGCTAGTTCACCAGGATGGTCAGTGAAGGGATAGGAAAGCCAAAGCTGGTGGTGAACATTGAAGTCTCCAAGAATGGAGATCTCTGCAAAAGGGAAGAGGGTCAGAATGTGCTCCACTTTGGAAGTTAAGTAGTCAAAGAATTTCTTATATTCAGAGGAGTTAGGAGAGAGGTATACAGCACAGATAAATTTTGTATGAGAATGACTCTGTAGTCGTAACCAGATGGTGAAAAACTCGGAAGATTCAAGAGCGTGGGCACGAGAGCAGGTTAAGTCATTGCGCACATAAACGCAGCATCCAGCTTTGGATCGAAAATGAGGATAGAGAAAGTGGGAGGGAACAGAAGAGGGGCTACTGTCAGTTGCCTCAGACACCTGAGTTTCAATGAGGAAAAGAAGATGAGGTTTAGAAGAGGAGAGGTGGTGTCCTACAGATTGAAAATTAGATCTTAGACCGCGAATGTTGCAGAAGTTAATGAAGAAAAAGTTGAGGGGGGTGTCAAGACACTTAGGGTCGTCGACAGAAAGGCAGTCCGACCTGGGGACATTTATGGTCCCCTCCCCAGATGGGGACTCCGAGGCTGGTGTAGGAGTCGCCATGATTTTAAAATTTTTGAGTGAAGGGTGTGTGTGTTATTAGGTTCTTGTAGTTTTGTGTGGAGGAAGAGAGTTGTCTTTAGAGGGCAGGCTGTGACTGCCCCCATGTGTTGTGAGACACAAAGGGAAACGTTCAGTGAGATCACAGCTGGGTTTAATGATAAGTTCACAGCACCCCCTGAACAGTGCTTTAGACCTCACTGGGAGTAATTATCGTTTCGGCAGGTGTCACTGCGGATTTTCTTCCCTCCACGGAACTGCAGCCTATACGTCTCCGGCCACATATCATAAGCTGTCAACTTTAAACTCCTCATAATCTTCCAAATCTTCGACTGACATCCTATTAAACATAAATCTCCAGAGCCTTGTCCTTCAGCATACTGGTGACAAGGCCAAGCTATCTCTACTGAGGCCAGTCAAACTCTGAGGCCTTCTTTTGAAATCCCCTAAATCATTCCATCACTTTTTTTTATTTCTAATCAAGCTCCGGAATTAACTTAAAACTCCTCACCATTTGACTCTCCGCTGTGTCATTTTCACTCCTGTTTTCCTCAAGCCATGAGGTAAATTAACTTCTATTCCAGTCTTCTCCAAATCAGATATTCTATTCCTTTCATCCTCTTCCCTCTCATACATTCTCGCCATCTCCTTATCAGCCCTCAATAACCTCGACTTCTTCTAGGCCCTCAATAAACTTGCTTTCTTCTTAGCCCTCAATAAACTCACCTTCTCATCTTCAAGTAGCCTCATCTTCTCCTATTCAGCTTCAATCAACCTCAGGTCTTTCTCTTGCTCAAATAGTCTCGCCTTCTCTTATTCCTCCTTTTCTGCTTCAAGTCTCTTGGCTTCTCTCTCGGCCTCAAGCCCTAGCCTACTCATTTTTTTCAATCTCCTTTCATCAGCTCCACCTTCCAAGTGGAACATTTTCAATTCTCTCTCTTCTTTCTCGGCTTCCAATCTCTTAGCTTCTCTAGCCTCCTCCAGTTCCATTCTTCTCATCTCCAGCTTAAATATCATCTCAGACATTCATTTATTTATTTATTTATTTATTCTATTATTTGTTGATTTATTTATTTTTTTTTCATTTTATTTATTATTTTGTTTTATTTATTTATTTATTTATTTATTTATTTATTTTATTTATTTATACAACCATCGTACATCTGGCGTTTGTACTCTGCTCTCGTTTTCTTCACTCTCTCTCTCTCTCTCTCTCTCTCTCTCTCTCTCTCTCTCTCTCTCTCTCTCTCTCTCTCTCTCTCTTTTCAATCTGAATTGTTGTGCAAGACAATATATATATATATATATATATATATATATATATATATATATATATATATATATATATATATATATATATATATATATATATATATATATATATATATATATATATGGGGAGCCGCCGTGGTACAGTGGCACCGCGCGCGCTTTGGGGGCCAAGTGGTCATCAGGAGCACGGGTTCGAATCCTGGCTACGGTCCGAGGGTAGGAAGGGCATCCACTCGGGGTAACGGTTCCCAAATGCCAAATCCAAAAGTCCTTCATCAGGAGGCACCGTCTCAGCCCTAACAGACTAGGGAAAACTAGACGAAAAACTAAAATATATATATATGTATATATATATATATATATATATATATATATATATATATATATATATATATATATATATATATAATCAAACTCCCCTCGTGACTTCTAGCATCTAGCCAAAAACATTTCCAATAACTTTGTCTCTTCTTTTCCTCATTTATATCCACCAGATGGCGCCACTGCTATCACATATATATCTCTAAAGCTCTTTGATCTCTAAAACTCTTTGATCAAACCTTTCCTAAAAATTCTACCTTGGACGATTCAGGGCTTGTTCCTCCTTCTCCTACATCCTTTGATTACATCATGTCACCTATTAAAATTCTTCGTGATGATGTTTTCCATGCCCTCGCTGCCCTAAACCCTCAGATGGTATATGGACCTGATTGGGTCCTTCGATTGTTCTCCGAAACTGCGCCTCCCTGCTTGCACATTGCCTAATCAAACTTTCCAACTCTGTCTGTCAACATCTACCTTTCAATATTGGTGGAAGTTTGCCTACATTCAGCCTTTTCCCTAAAAAGTAACCGCTCTAATCCTTCAAATTACCGTCATATTGCTTTAATTTCCTGCCTATCTAAAGTTTTTGAATCTCTCCTCAACAGGAAGATTCTTAGATACTTATCACTTCAAAGTCTTCTATCTGATCGCCAGTATGGATCAAGGTCGTTCTACTGGTGATCTTCTGGCTTTCGTTACTAAGTTTTGCTCATCCTGTTCATGAGATTCTGGTGAAACTTTTGTTGTTACCTTAGACATCTTAGAGTCTGGCATAAAACTTTGAATTCCAAACTGCCCTCCTATGGCTTCTATTTCTCTCTGTATTTCCATCTCAATTTTCATTTCTGAGTGTTCTGTTGCTGCTGTAGTAGATGGTCACTGTTCTTCTCCTAAATCTATTAACAGTGGTGTTCCTCTGGGTTCTGTCCTGTCGCCCACACTCTTCCTATTATTCATCAATCTTCTAAACCAAACTTCTCCTATCCACTCCTACGCTGATGATACCACCCTGCACTTTTCCACGTCCGACCCTTCATGAAGTAAACACTTCACGCAGGGAAGCCGCAGAACGCCTAACTTCGGATCTCTCTAAAATTTCTGATTGTGGCTGAGCAAACTTGGTATTGTTCACTCCAACAAAAAATAAATTCATCCATCTATCAATCTGACACAGCCTTCCAGACAACTGTCACATCTTCAATGACACTCAACTTTCCTCCTCTTCTACACTGAACATCGTTGGTTTGTCCTTTTCTTATAATTTAAACTGGAAACTTCACATCCCATCTTTAGCTAAAACAGCCTCTATGAAGTTAGGTGTTCTGAGACGTCTCGACCAGTTTTTTCTCATTACCCCCAGCTGCTAACTTTGTAGAAAGGCCTTATCCGTCCATGTATGGGGTATGCTTAACATGGTGGGGGAAGGGGGATTTCACTCATATCACTCTTTTAGACAGGGTGGAATCAAAAGCTTTTCATCTCATCAACTCCTTTCTTCTAACTGACTGTCTTCAGCCTCTTTTTCATTGCCGCAGTGTTGCATCTCTAGCTATCTTCTAGTGCTATTTTCATGCTAACTGCTCTTCTGATCTTGCTAATTGTAGGCCTCCCCTCCTCCCGCGGCCTCGCTGCACAAGACTTTCTTCTTTCTTTCACCCTATTCTGTCCACCTCTTTAATGCAAGAGTTAACCAGTGTACTAATTCATTCATCCCTTTCTCTGGTAAACTCTGGATTTCCCTGCCTGCTTCTGCATTTCCACCTTCCTATGACTTGAATTCCTTGAAGAGGGAGATTTCAAGACACCTATCCTTTAATTTTTGACGGCCGCTTCAAACCCTATTCGGGGATTGGCATCTCATTGGGCTTTTTTTTATTAGATTTTTGTTAGCTTTGTTTGTTAGATTTATTTGTTAGAGTATATATATACTTAGATTTATTATTTTTTTTTTATTTCAATATATATATATATATATATATATATATATATATATATATATATATATATATATATATATATATATATATATATATATATATATATATATATATATATATATATATATATATATATATATATATATATATATATATATATATATATATATATATATATATATATATATATATATATATATATATTATTAGATTTTTGTTAGCTTTGTTTGTTAGATTTGTTTGTTAGAGTATATATATACTTAGATTTATTCAATATTTTTTTTTATTTTCAATATATATAAATGAAATAAAAGTATATATATATATATATATATATATATATATATATATATATATATATATATATATATATATATATATATATATATATATATATATATATATATATATATATATATATATATATATATATATATATATATATATATATATATATATATATATATATATATATATATATATATATATATATATATATATATATATATATATATATATTAAAACTTATCATTAATAACCTGTATTATTCTGAGGATGGGTTTTCCTTTAGGAGAAGCATTTATCGACCTCGTGTATGCTAAATGCGAAAATGAACCAATATAAACTCCTTCTCCTTGCAGTATGTGTTGATATACCTCTTCAAAGTTTACTTTTTGTGCGAATCGCTGTGTTAAACCCTGAAAGAAAGGAAAAAAAAATAAAATCAACTAATCACAGTCAAAAAAAATTTCTCTAAAGAATTTTTTTTACTTAGATTTATTCAATATTTTTTTATTTTCAATATATATAAATGAAATAAAAGTATATATATATATATATATATATATATATATATATATATATATATATATATATATATATATATATATATATATATATATATATATATATATATATATATATATATATATATATATATATATATATATATATATATATATATATATATATATATATATATATATATATATATATATATATATATATATATATATATATATATATATATATATATATATATATATATAGCACCTCTCAAAGTTCTTCTCATCTTTTTAAAATATAAAAGAAATGGTTATTTATTTTTACGTTAGGTTACACACAGACATTGAAAACACAATTTTCTCTTCTGTAACACATAAACTACCAAGTGTAATAAAACTGTTTAACAAAATTTCACTTTTGTCTTGTCCTTTACCCCAAATCATTATTTACCCCAAATCGTTATTTCTATATAAACAAAATAGTGAAAAGTTATTTTGATCCTAAAACTTTGCTTTTGTCGTTAGAACAATGGATTTACATTTTTTCCTTATTTCATTATAGTATGGGTTACTATTGTTTTTCATGTCAGTTAAAGTTCTTTGCAAAATCTCAGTTGCTTATCTAATTGTTTTTGAAATGTGGCAAATAAGTAAAAAAAAAAAAAAAAAGAAAATGGAAGAAACAGTATAAAGTGTTTTAAAGATTTTTATTTTATTTTAATAAGATCGTTCATGAGCAGAACAGATTTAGCAAGAAATTTATAATATTGAGAAGAATTTGCTTACATTTCAGAAATCTTCTCATATCTTCCAAAATGTTCTACGAGATATTCTTAGAAGTTTTTCGAACATTTTAGAACATTTTACTCAATGTAAACATTTCCAGAATATTTTAGAACTTTCTAGAATAAAATAGAAATATGTGGAAGTTTAAAAAAAAATTCTAGAATCTACAAGAATTTTCTAGAATGACTCAGAATATTCTAAAGTAGGTTCAAGAATATTCTACAGAGACTGAGAACATTATGGAACACATTCTAGAAAGACTAAGAATATTCTAAAGTACTGCTTGACAGTATATAAGTAAGAGTTTGCAGACCACCAATCAATTCTGCTTTGGCTGTTTGAGAAGACACATCACAAGAGGTAAAATGGCATCAAGAGGTTGCAGTCATTCTCCAGATGCATTCTGCTGCATATGTGGTCAATTCATTTAGACAAGAGGAAAGAAGTTCTCTGTGACAGTATCTGGAAAAAAAAAAATGTGTGAAGCTTACAAAGCATATTTTGCTGTGCCAGTTGGGGACCAAGACAAAACCTGGACACCTCATTTTGCTTGTGAGCATTGTAAAAGAAAACTAGAAGGTAAAATAGCTGTTAGTTTTTCAAGAATAAAATCCAGTTCAGAATTAAGAATAAAAATAGAATAATAAGTTTAGCAGAAAACTATACTGTTGTTCTTTTATGGGATGTTATAGAGGGGAAACAGAGCCATGAAATTTGTCATTCCTAGAATATGGCATGAACCTATTTATCACACAACTGACTGCTTTTTCTACATGGTGGATCCTTCCAAACGCTGATCTCGGAAAAAAAAAAATGTACCTACTATTTTCTATCAAGACATTCCATCTTCCATTGCATCAGTACCACACAGTGCTGATCTTCCTGTACCAGCTCCTACAGAAAGACGTCAACTATCAGAAAAAAAGCAGCAAGTCAGAAGATGAGCTAAGCAGAGGGGGAGACTGTGACATCACAGACAAAGTTGTAGTTGGGAGAGATCATTACTACCCAAACCAAAAAGGCCTCAAAGACCTCATCAAAGATTTTGGTTTGACAAAGTCAAATAGTGAGCTTTTGATTTCAAAGCTGAAGGAATGGGGTTTACTTGATGACAGTGTGCAAGTGACCAGCCAAAGAAAACGTCACAAACATTTCTCCACCTTCCTTGCAAAGGAGGACAGGCTATGCTACTGCAATGATGTATCAGGTTTGTTTGATGCTACTGGAATTGCTTGCAATGCAGATAAATGGAGACTCTTCATTGACAGATCCTTCAAAAGCCAGAAAGCTGTACTTCTGCATAATAGAAACAATTACCCATCTCTGCCCTTTGCTCATTTTGTGCATCTTAAGGAGGACTACTGGAGTGTAAAGCTTCTACTGGAAACTTTAAACAACAAGTATGGCTTGGGAGCTATTGGAGACTTCAAGATGGTGGCTTTCTTGATGGGACTGCAAGGATGTTTTACCAAGAATCCCAGTTTTCTTTGTCTTTGGGACAGTAGAGACAGAGCAACACATTACCAGAGAAAGCACTGACCTCCAAGGAATGACACTACAGTGGGAGCACACAGTACCAAACATGAACCATTGATGAATCCTCATAAGGTTTTGTTTCTTCAACTACACATCAAACTGGGCCTCATGAAACAGTTTGTTACAAGGAGTTTGCTGCCTACAAATATCTTTAAGACTTCTTTCCTAAGTTTTTAGAGGCAAAGGTTAAAGGTGATATCTTCACTGGAACACAAGTAAGGAAAATTATGGAGTGCTGAGAAATTCTACAGAATCTCACAGAAAAGGAAAATAAAAAAAAAACTTTGGAGTGTTTCATTGCTACAGTACAGGGCTTTCTTGGTAACAACAAGGCTGATAACTATATGAAACTGGTTGAAGCTTAGTGAAAAGCTTTGGTGAGATGGGCTGCATAATGTCCTTGAAGGTCCATATCCTAGATGTTCACTTCAACAACTTTAAGGAGAATATGTGAGCATATTCAGAGGAACAAGGAGAGCGCTTCCAGCAAGATATAATGAACTTTGAACAGAGATATTACAGAGATATACAGAGATATTAGGGATCCTTCAATGAAAACATAATGGGAGACTACATTTGAGGGCTCCTACGTGAAAGTGATTTGTTGTATTCACGCAAATCAAGAAAAACTGTTCATTTTTAACCCCAAAAAATTGTAAAAAAAAAAAAAATTCTGTACAAAAATGGTGAAAATGGCAAAATTCAGTTATTTTAGGGCCAAAAAAAAAAAAAATCCAAAAGTCACAAAACCAATGTTTGACAGAAATAATGGATATTTTCTAATGTTTTGCAATGAAAAGAGTTAGAAAATAACACTTTCTTGTCAAAGGCAAAATCGTGTTACCTAGTGTAAGTTGCCCCGAACCTCAGATAAATATAGACTGACACCTCTTCACAGATCCTTATCCAAGTGTGTGAAAATACTGCAAGCTTTTCAATTATTTTTTTCTATATATGCACTTAAAGCACATAATTTGTGATATATGGAAAGAAAACAAAAGGTCTTTTAAATTTATTTCCACGTTTTGGAGATTTGATGGAAAATATTAAATTTGCAACAACTAAGCCTTGTATGTATAAGGGTGATGTTGATGTGAACAAGATTCTTAAGGTTAGTAATTTCGAAAAAAAGAAAAAAAAGTAATAATAAATGTATCTATTCTTGATTGTAAATGTATCTGATCACTATGTGGATTCATTTCCCTTATTCTAGATGTGCTGATTGAGTTTACTCCCATATCATGAAATGGTTATATAGCTTCTTGTCTCGAGACAATTTAGTAGTTGGTATATTAAAAGAAAACATATAATAATAAATAAACAATTAAACAATTTTCATATATATATATATATATATATATATATATATATATATATATATATATATATATATATATATATATATATATATATATATATATATATATATATATATATATATACCCAATATGCTGGTCACCCCAAAATGCTAACATTATATAAACTGTTTATAGAACCATGTGGTAATGGCCTCCCAGCATTTCCAAATGTCCCACACTATTTTCTTCGAAAATCATTATCAGTTGCGTCAAACTGGTTGAACGAAAATCCTAAGGATAGTTTTCTGTACGAATATAAACGCACAGATTCCTTACTGACCTAGGACTTAACTATTCATCTGTTCTTCATATTTCCTTTAAAATTAACTCCATCGACACGATCATCCGAAGGGCACACAACTCCCTCCCCAACTATGCCACCATAAATAAATAGATATAATCAGTTAGACGGATAGACAGATAGATAGACAGATAGATAGACAGATATACAGATAGCCCTTGACTAGGTTATTATTGTATTGGCCCACACTTTTATCATTATTTTTATTTTAAATATATATATATATATATATATATATATATATATATATATATATATATATATATATATATATATATATATATATATATATATATATATATATATATATATATATATATATATATATATATATATATATATATATATATATATATATATATATATATATATATATATATATATATATATATATATATATATATATATATATATATATATATATATATATTTAAAATAAAAATAATGATAAAAGTGTGGGCCAATACAATAATAACCTAGTCAAGGGCTATCTGTATATCTGTCTATCTATCTGTCTATCTATCTGTCTATCCGTCTAACTGATTATATCTATTTATTTATGGTGGCATAGTTGGGGAGGGAGTTGTGTGCCCTTCGGATGATCGTGTCGATGGAGTTAATTTTAAAGGAAATATGAAGAACAGATGAATAGTTAAGTCCTAGGTCAGTAAGGAATCTGTGCGTTTATATTCGTACAGAAAACTATCCTTAGGATTTTCGTTCAACCAGTTTGACGCAACTGATAATGATTTTCGAAGAAAATAGTGTGGGACATTTGGAAATGCTGGGAGGCCATTACCACATGGTTCTATAAACAGTTTATATAATGTTAGCATTTTGGGGTGACCAGCATATTGGGTATATATATATATATATATATATATATATATATATATATATATATATATATATATATATATATATATATATATATATATATATATATATATATATATATATATATATATATATATATATATATAAATAATGATAAAAGTGTGGGCCAATACAAAAATAACCTAGCCAAGGGCTATCTGTCTGTCTGTCTATCTATCTATCTATCTATCTGTCTATCTGTCTAACTGATTATATCTATTTATTTATTATTATTTATTATTATCTATTTATTATTTATTGTCCTATCACTCCAAGTCTGGCATGGAAGCGTACCTTAATTTTTCTCAACCTAAACTGTATCATGAATGATATTTATGGATTTGTTGTATTTCTGGGAAGGGTTGTAGTGTGTATGTAGTGTGTCTATTGTTCGTTCGCTGACGTGGCAGCGTCTTGGTGATGTCAGTCGGGGAGGCCTGAGCCAGTCCTACCGCTCCACACCCCGTGGATAGGTCACCCAGCTACCGTGCTGCTCGTAGGCAAGGTGACTGTGACTTTGTCTCTTGTGCGTTTGGATGTGGTGCAGCAAGGTGCCCACGGTGTGGAGCCGATGCAAGGGCTCAGGACTGCTTTGGGCTTCCCAGGACCAGTTGTGTTACGCTGCATGATAACACTCCGGGTGGTGACGAGTGCAGATTTGAGGCGGCAGTCCAGCACGGCTTAGGACGAGAGTGCAATAGGGCTACCGAAGTATGTATGCCTTTCAGCGTTATGTTCCTTTCAGTGTGTGATTATTTACATACGTGTGTATAGGTAAATTAATTCGGGGATCTGGTACATTTTCATTGCTTCTTGGGGATTTTTCATCACTACCAGCATTAATAGAGTGATGATTGGGGTTCGATCAGCACTGGGTCTGTTATGGGATTATCATTGTGAGTTTTATTTTTATTGTACTGGCCAGGACCACATTGTCATTTACAACTGTCTTATTGTAATGTATTTTACAGGTTGAAATTAAACATTTGACAACGCTCAACCCGGCTATTCTCGTCCTGTGTGAAGGAAAATAATCTAAAATTGATGAGGCAAATGTTTACTTGGTGGAGTGTGATAACACTCGTTGTGAAGCCCTTCGCTTGTTATCAGATGTAAAGAGGAAGGTAAAGAGTAGTGATCCGACTAGTGCAAATACTGCCAGTCTTAAGGTAGAAGCTTTAAAGGCCTCTAAGTTCAATGGTGATATTATAATGTATCCAACTTTCAAAGACGACTTTGTTAATGTAATTGTGACAAAATATGGACAAGATAATTTTCTGTTAAGACAGTGTCTTGGTGAGGGACCACTCAAGGTAGTAACTGGTTATGAGAAAGACTTCGATGAAATGATGAGAATATTGGATAAGGAGTATGGAGACCCAAAGAAATTGGTTGATATTGTGATCAATAATCTGAAATCCTTAGAAAGGTTGACAGAGATGATAGAGGTTTTGTCGATATGGTGACTGTTGTTGAGAGGTGTTACTTGAACCTACAGAAAGTTGGACTAGAAGGGGAGATGAACTCTGTGAGTATTGTCAGTATGATTGAAAAGCTTCTTCATAGGATTCAAAAGCGGGAATGGATATTATTAGCAGATAAGGCTACTGATAAATCAAAATTGTTCCCTGAGCTATTGAAATTTTTACATTGTGAAAAGAGAGTAATAGGTTACTCTGAATATAACCAGATAGGGAGTGCTTCTGTTTGCAATGTAGTAAGAATAGATAAAACAGAAGAGTCAAAATTGCTTGAGATAGTCAGAGGCATGCAGGAGGATCAGAAGAACACCAATAGGATGCTAGAAGAGATGAAACATCGGTTTGTTAACAACGCATCACGTACCGAGAAAGGGAGTAGCAGAAGATGTTGGGCTCATGAATTTGACGGACATGACATTAATGAAAGTGGCAAATTTGGGTCACTGAACAGTGTTGAGAAATTGGAAATTAGCAAAAGAAAGGGTGTTTGTTTTCGGTGCCTTAGTGAAAAAAAACCTGTCTCGTCATTGTGAATCGGATGTGCGTTGTGATAAGAGGGATGATGAAGGTAACGTTTGCGGCATGCGGCATCACCCTTTACTGCATGGATCATTTGTTAGCAACATTTCGGTTACTTCTGGAAATTGTACCGGAAATAGGGCTATGTTAGCTATAAGTACTGTGTACAGTGCCGGACAGCCCATCACAGTGCTCTGGGATTGTGGATCCGATATCACCATGGTAACACGCAGTATGGTCAAGAAGTTGGGTATTAGAGGGGCTGATGTCATGATGTTAATAGTAAAGGTGGGGAATGTGACCGAGAAGTGTGTGAGCAAGGAGTATAGTTTGTGCATACAAGACCATTCTGGCAAAAATTATGACTTAAAGGCTGTAGGGATGGACGCAATATCTGCTAATGCTCCCGCTGTGGATGTGTCTAACGTTACCCTCATATTCTCTGACATCGATGTGGGTGCCCTTGTCAGACCAAGTGGACAGATTGATATGTTGGTTGGCTCAGATTATTGTGAATTGTTGCCGCAAGTAGTCGAAACGAAGGGAAAATTGCAGCTACTGAGGAACAACTTTGGGTATTGTCTGAGGGGAGGACATCCATTGATATCAACCAAAGTTAATGAATTAGGTCACTTAACAGCTATTGTGAATAAAGCTGTCGTGAACTTGGAACACAGCGTGGTGGTTGTTGAAAAGGGTGAGAATCTTAAGGAAAGTTTCGACAAATTCTTCAGCTTAGATAATGTTGGAACAGAATGTACACCTAAATGTGTCAGATGTTTATGTAAAGGATGTCCTGCTAATGGAAAGTATACCATGGAGGAAGAACGTGAACTCGACCTTATTGAGAAAGGTTTGAGTTATGATGAGAAGGGCAAGAGATGGGTTGCTGCTTATCCTTGGATTAGGGACCCCTACAAGTTACCTAACAATATCAAGGCTGCTATGACTCGACTTAGGTCGACAGAGAGGAGGTTACACAGGTTAGGTGAAGAATATGCAAGGATTTATCATCAGGAAATTGAAGACATGCAAAAGAGAGGCGTGGCTGTAAAATTGACGGAGCATGACCTTGAAAGGTATGATGGCCCCACACACTATATTCCCCATCACGAAATTTTGAAGCCAGAGTCAGGTTCCACCCCCCTGAAAATTGTTTTTGATTCATCCACCCAGTATTGCGGACACAGATTGAATGAGTATTGGGCTAAGGGGCCAAACATGTTGAGCAGCATCATTGGTGTGTTACTGAGGTTCAGGGAGGAGATTGTGGGTATTGTGGGTGATATTAGTAAAATGTACCATTCAGTAGGAATGAGTGAGTTTGATCAGCATGTTCATAGATTCCTTTGGAGAGGCATGAATACTTCAAGAGAACCTGACCATTTTATGTTAACTTAAGTAACATTTGGCAATCGTCCCAGTGGCGCTATTGCGGTTATGGCTTTGAGATACACAGCTGAGATGAAAGGAGAAAAATTCCCACATGTTGCAGAGTTGATTAAGGAGAATACCTATATGGACGATGTGATTAAATCTGTTCACACGTTTCCGGAGGCACTTGCTCTGATCTCAGATACTGAAACTGTGTTAAGGGAAGGTAATTTTCATATAAAGCATTGGACTGTTAGTGGGGATGGGCACAGTCCTAATAACACGAACATACTGAATGTAAGCGATGCCAAGGTGTTAGGTTTGAAATGGCTTCCTTCACAGGATAATTTTGTATTCACTGTGTCTGTCAATTTTTCTAGAAAAAGAAAGGGAGTGCGTCTCTCTCCAGGAATGACTAAAGATCAATGCTTGATCGAGTTTCCACAAACCCTCACACGGAGAATGGTTCTCAGACAGGTAGCATCCATTTACGACCCCCTTGGATCTCTGCTTCCTGTCACTTTGAAGGCAAAATTATTGATGAGATCTTTAGTCATGAAAGAGGAGAGAATAGACAAGGGAGAGCTGATAGATTGGGATGAACCTTTAGATGAGGAAAATGTAAAGGCATGGCATGATCTTTTCTTAAGTTTGTATGATGTTGAGAAATTGTCATTCCTAAGATGTGTGAAACCTGTAAATGCTGTGGCCGTCAGCCGATGCTGATTATTTTCTCAGATGGGTCAATGGTGGCATATGGATGTTGTGCTTATGTGAGATGTGAGTTAAGCACTGGAGATTGATGTAAACATCCTAGCAGGAAAGAATCGTATCGCCCCTATTCGGCAGATAACCATACCAAGGATGGAGCTATGTGGTGCTGTTTTGGCTTGTAGGCTGCGCCAGTGCATTGAAACAGAATCTTGGTACCAGTTCAAGGCAGTAATACATATTGTAGACTCCATGATAGTACGTTCGCAGATCCAGAAAGAGTCTCATGGTTTTACAACATTTGTTGCCTCCAGAATAGCAGAAATTCAAGATAAAACTATGACTACTGATTGGTTTTGGGTAGAATCTAAACACAATGCAGCTGATCTGGTGACAAAACCTCATGAACCTTGCGTGCTAGATAAAGAATCTGTGTGGTGTAAAGGTCCTGAGTTTTTATATACACCCTTTGTCGAATGGCCTATCAGTAAAAGATGTGAACATGAATTGCCAGATAGGAAAGCTGTAGTTCTTACTAGTGTAACTAAGGAGGGATTACTGAGTGACATGAATTTAGGAAATTTCAACAGCTATCAGAAGTTATTGAAGGTTACCAGTAGACTAATAAGATGTGCTAAAGATAGATCATTCAAGGGACTCTTTGTTAAACACTCTGTAGAAGAATTAAAGTCGGCAGAAAGTCTGTGGATAAAGGCAATACAGTTAGATTTTGGTGATTGGAAAGTGAGATTTAAAACTTTGGGACCTACTCTTTCGGATGGAGTAATAACGGTGGGTCAGAGAAAAGCAAAATGGTTGAAAGATAACTGGAACCAAGAAACATTCGTATTAATGCCTTCTGCCCATGCTTTCACTGAATTATACATGACATATATTCATCAGATTGATCATGGGGGAATAGACTCCACACTAGCAATTGCGGCTACAGTCAAGGTTTTGGGTCCCAGAAGCTAGGAGAATATTAAAGTCAATAAAGAAAAAATGTGTGATGTGTAGATTTGAAAGGAACATTGAGGATCAATGCATGGGCCAAGTCAGTACTGAACGTATGAAGCCATCACCTCCATTCTACCACACTGCTGTTGACTTGTTTGGACCGTTTGTTATAAAGGATGTTGTTAGACGCAGAGTTCGTGGGAAATGATTTGGAGTTATTTTCACTTGCTTGGCTTCAAGGGCAGTGCACCAGGACATCACTGAAAACTACAGCACTGAGGCGTTCTCGGGTAGTTTGAGGAGATTTGTTAGTATCAGGAGTTATCCACAGACCATTCATTCAGACAATGGCACACAGCTGGTTGCTGCTAACAAGGAGCTACGCGAGGTAACTAAAGATTTGGATTTAGATGTCGTATGGAGATTTGGAAACAGTAATGGTATACAGTGGTCATTCAACAAGTCCAGTGATGCCCCCATGGTTGAATGGCGCTTGTGAAAGCTTGATTAGACTTGTGAAGAATGGCATATCAAAATCCATAGGAGATGGCATTCTCACTTTCAGTGAACTTCAGACTGTGGGGTGTGAAGTGGCTAACCTGTTGAACAGTAGACCCATTGGCATTAAACCAGGATATGATGTTGAATTAGGAGTATATTTATGTCCAAACGATTTGCTATTAGGACACAATAACATGGGAGTACCTCCTGGCATAATTAGCAATGATGTAGGTTCAAAGGGTAGAATGGATTTTATACAAAGTATATTAAGCTCCTTCTGGAAAAGGTGGCAACGGGATTATTTTCCTACACTGCTTGTGAGATAGAAATGGCATGTGGAAAGGAGGAATATGAAACCAGGAGATATAGTGATTGTCCAACTCTCCAGTCCCATCAGGGGCAAGTGGAGACTCTGTGGAGGCTCAGGTTACTAAAGTAGAGCAGGGCAGAGATGGTAAAGTAAGAGAAGTTCAGTTAAGGTACAAATTATGTAAACATGGTGCTGACTATAAGGGTGTTAGGGATAAAACAATGTGTAGATCTGTTCACAGACTGGTGGTATTACTTCCTGTAGAAGAATTGTAAAGGTTATATGCATCTTTCTTTGGAGGTGGGAGTGTATCATGAATGATATTTATGGGTTTGTTGTATTTCTGGGAAGGGTTGTTTCCACGTATGTAGTGTGTCTATTGCTCGTTCGCTGTGACAGCGTCTCGGTGATGCCAGTCGGGCAGCCCTGAGCCAGTCCTGCCACTCCACACCCCGTGGATAGGTCACCCAGCTACCGTGTTGCTCGTAGGCAAGGTGACGGTGACTTTGTCTCTTGTGCGTTTGGATGTGGTGGAGCAAGGTGCCCACGGTGTGGAGCCGGTGCAAGGGCTCAGGACTGCTTTGGGCTCCCAAGGACCAGTAGTGTTACGCTGCATGGTAACACTCCGGGTGGTGACGAGTACAGATTTGAGGCGGCAGTCCAGCACGGCTAAGGACGAGAGTGCTATAGGGCCACCGAAGTATGTATGCCTTTCAGCGTTATGTTCCTTTCAGTGTGTGACTATTTACATACGTGTGTATAGGGAAATTAATCCGGGGATCTGGTACATTTTCATTGCTTCTCGGGGATTTTTCATCACTACCAGCATTAATAGAGTGATGATTGGGGTTCGATCAGCACTGGGTCTGTTATGGGATTATCATTGTGAGTTTTATTTTTATTGTACTGGCCAGGACCACATTGTCATTTACAACTGTCTTATTGTAATGTATTTTACAGGTTGAAATTAAACATTTGACAACGCTCAACCCGGCTATTGTCGTCCTACATAAACCTTTCAAACCTTGGTTTAACACAGCTTTTTCTCGTGCTATACATGATAGAGAGGTGGCCCAAATGAGGTACTTAGGCCTTTCATCACCAGAATCTAAAGCACTTTATATTTTTGCCCGGAACCATGCCAAGTCTGTTCTCCAACTAGCCAAAAACTCCTTCATTAACAGAAAGTGTCAAAATCTTTCAAGATCTGACTCTCCTCGTGACTTTTGGCATCTAGCCAAAAATATCTCGAATAACTTTGCTTCTTCTTTCCCTTCTTTATTTCAACCAGATGGCACCACTGCTATCACATCTATTTCTAAAGCTGAACTCTTCGCTCACACCTTTGTTAAAATCTCTACCATGGACGATTCTGGGTGTGTTCCTCCCTCTCCTCCATCCTCCGACTACTTCATGCTATCTATTAAAATTCTTCGCAGTGATGTTTTTCATGCCCTCGCTGGCCTAAACCCTCGGAAGGCTTATGGACCTAATGGTACCTTCTATTGTTCTCCGAAACTGTGCCTCCGTGCTTGCACCTTGCCTAGTCAAACTCTTTCAGTTCTGTCTGTCAACATCTATCTTTACTTTTTTGCTGGAAGTTTGCCTACATTCAGCCTATTCCTAAAAAGGGTGATGGTTCTAATCCCTCAAACTACAGTCCTATTGCTTTTATTTCCTTCTTATCTAAAGTTTTTAATCTATCCTCAACAGGAAGATTCTTAAACATCTATCCCTTCACAACCTTCTATCTGACCACCCGTATTGGTTCCGTCAAGGCCACTCTACTGATGATGATCTGGGTTTCCTCACTGAGTCTTGCTCATCCTCTTTTAGAGATTTTGGTGAAACTTTTGCTGTTGGCTTGGATATATCTGAAGTTTTTGATAGAGTCTGGCACAAAGCTTTGATTTCCAAACTACCCTACTACAGCTTCTATCCTTCTCTCTGTAACTTCATCTCAAGTTTACTTTCTGACCTTTCTATTGCTGCTGTGGTAGACGGTCACTGTTCTTCTAAATCTGTTAACAGTGGTATTCCTCAGGATTCTATCCTGTCACCCACTCTCTTCTTATTATTCATCAATGACCTTCTAAACTAAACTTCTTGTCCTGTCTATTCCTACGGTGATGATACCACCCTGCACTTTTCCACGTCTTTTCATAGACGTCCAACCCTTCAGGAAGTAAACATTTCATGCAGGGAAGCTACAAAACGCCTGACTTCTGATCTTTCTAAAATTTCTGATTGGGGCAGAGCAAACCTGGTATTGTTCAATGTCTCAAAAACACAGTGTCTCTATAGAATGTAAATTTAACAGCTTCAATTTCGCTTCATAAACAATATTTTTCATTTCCTGTATCCTTTTAGTCATTCTCTTGTGTACTGATTCAAATAGACCTATATCTCTCCTGTAATATGGGGACCAAAACTGCAGAGCGTAGTCTAGATGAGGTCTGACAAGCGCCAAATTTAACTTCAATATTACTTCGGGGCTTCTACTATCAACACTCCTAAAAATTAATCCTAATATCCTATTTACCATGTTTCTGGCCTCTTTGCATTGCTTTCTTAGACAGAGTTCAGAGCTAACTATAACTCCTAAATCTCTTTCGTACCTGAATTTAACAGAGTTTCGTTGTTTATTGTGTATCTACTGTGTGAGTTTCCTCTACCTACGCTAAGTAGTAAGTGCGTTTTTTTTATATTAAACCGGATTTTTCATCTGCCTGTCCATTCGTTCATCCTATTTAAATCTACCTGCAAGGCGATGGCATCTGATTCTGACCTAATTAATCTACCTATCTTCGTGTCATCCTCAACCTTATTAACTTCACTACCAATTCCACTATCCAAGTCATTGATATATATTATAAATAACATGAGCCCTAATACTGATCCCTGTGGCACCCCAGTAATTACTTGACTCCACTCAGATTTATAGTCGTTTATTAAAACCCTCTGTCGCCTGTCGTTTAGCCACGACCGTATCCAGTCATGTAATCAACGGCTTTAAATCCGAGTAATTAGTGAGATGCCACAATGGTAAATTTTAGGACCACTGTTGTTTTTAATATATATATTCTGACCTAGAAAATGGGATTAGTAGTTATTATTGGATTATTAGTATATTATGGAATAACGTGAAGATAGGTTCATTAGGTCGGATTTGGATGTCATCGCTTTGCAGGCAGACATGGATAGGATGAACGTATGGATAGACAGATGGCTAATGCAGTTTAATATTGACACATTCAAAGTACTTAGCACAAGTAGAAGAAAGCCACACAGTAGGTCACAATAAAGAACGAAAGCTGTTAAGTTTAAAGAAAAAAACAAAATTTTAGAATTATTCTTAGTTCTGATTTCCGTCTAAGAAAAGAATGCATGGAATCCAGAAATAACGCAAATCTGGTATTAGGATTAAATTTTAGGAGTGGTGAAATAAGTCCTTAAGTGATATCTTCTTATGTTCTTAATTTCCTGCCTAAACACGACCCATTTATTCCATGCTTAACCGTCCTAACACCTACCCATCTATCCCATGCATCCTAATTATTCTCAAAGGCCTTTGATGGGGTCCAGGCATAGGCTGCCATAACTATCCCCAGTATCTGCCATCTCGCAAAATTTACTAAAAAATATGTAAGACAAGACTTCCTCTTCGTTTAGCCATGCTATGATTGACTTATCAGGTTGTCTAAATGCTCCATAATGTTCCTCGCAATTACTGTCTTCATTATTTTACCTGCAATTGAAGTTAAGCTGATTGGTCAATAATCAGTCATTAACGTTTTATCTTTTTTTAAAGATGGGTACTACGTTCGCCTGCCTCCACATTACCGATGAACTATGGGTTCACTAATGACCTCTTTGCATTTCTTTAGTATTGTTGGATATAATTATGTGGTCTGGTCCTAGTGACTTTTTTTTCTAGTTTATTTATCTTCTGTTCCACTATCTCCTTAGTTACAGAAATATGTACCACCTTTTCATTTTCTTCTTCTCTTAAAATGTATTCACTATCTTGCATTTCCTGCAAGTTTTCCTGGGTTAAACTGCGAATCAAATATTAGCTCAGAATTTTACTCATCTCCCCACAGCTAACTCTCCATCAAATATCTTTAATAGACCTATTATTTACCTGTTATTTATCCTCCATTATTTGATAGAATACCTTAGGATTAGTCTTCGCCTAGCAAGATATCTTTAATTCGTAACTGTTTTTAGTTTTTTTCGTTAACTTTATGACTGTTCTAAGCATTTCATTATACTGAAACCTTAAATCTTCCCCTGCTTTTAATCTTTTATGTATACTTCTTTCCATCCCTCTGTAGTGATTTAACTTACCAGTCATATGCTTAAGGTTATTCTTATGGTATCTTATTGTTCTACAACGAATATTTACTACCTGTCCTGTATGTAACCTTTGAACTAGCTCTTTATACAGCTTGTCAAAATTTACTTCCCCCATTCTCCCCATCTGGGCCACCTCAATTATCTTTATTCCATTTTTCACCTGCATGGACTTCACATCATCCATCTGCAATATGACCTGGCCCCCTAGGGCCTAACCCCATTTCCATTTCTTTCTAATCTCTGAAAATCTAATCTCTGAAAATCTGTTCTCAAGTCAGGTCAGAGTTCTTCGTCTCAGGTCAAAATTCCTAGTGAACGTGCGTATCTGTTTAGTATGTTAGTTACCTGACGCTAAGGTAGAGGTGGCACCTTGTGTTGCGGAGTCGACTGGTAATGAATGCTAGTCTGTTCTCGAGGTTTTTGTTGCGAAAGTCTCAGAGTTGGAGGGTGAGTTCCATCGAAGAATGTCAGAGGTGCAGGCTGAGTTTCGTGAGAGGATCTCAGACTTCCAGGGTTAATTTTGTGAGAGGACTTCGGCACCTGAGGGAAGATCGGGCCCTGTCGTCACCTTACGTAGTAAGGCGACGGAGGAGCAGTGGTCAGTTGTGTGAAGGAACGTGAAGAGGATGGTTTCCGGAGCGCTTCGCCACGTGGAGAATCCCCCTTCATTCTGTTAGAGGGGGTGACGAAAGAGGAGGTGGACGTGTTTGGAAGAGACACGGAAAGGAAGGAAGGGGCAGACGCGGTTACCCTGCCCTTCGGTAGAGTGCTTGTGCTTGGAGATAATCAGGTTAGGCACTTAGATAGTGAATTTGTGCCAGAGATAGGAAGCGTAGAACTAGTGTGTTTACCAGCAGCAGGGATAGGGAAAATACCAGATAGGCTAGACACGTTCTTGGAAAATAATGGGACCAAGATCATTGTTTTCTTCAATTCGGGAGGGAATAACCTTAGTGAGGTCAAGAGTGAGAAACTATTTAGTAGGTTCGGAGACCCATTGTTTAACATTAGAGACAAGGGATGGATTCCTGCGGTATGTGGTGTCTCTCCGAGGAGGGGAGGTGGTGTCGAGTGGCTGTCCAGAGATATTACGGTGAATCACAGGCTCGCGAATTATTGTAAAGGTAATGGATTAACATTCATCAACGACTGGGACTACTTCTATGGTAGGAACATGTTGTATGCCAGAGATGGAGTGCATTTATCACCCCAGGGTGCTTAAGTTTTTACCGGAACACTCGTGCGGGAGGTAACTGCACTCGAACGATTTTTTTTTTTTTTGAGAAGTCGGGAGGAAGGAAGGGCTTGTGAGGACGAATAGGACAAATCAATTAGCTCCACGAAGGCGAAGAATAGCTTAAATCTTTGTTACAAGAATTGTAGAACTATTTTGAATAGAATTTACTTACATTTTGATTTTGATGCTTTCTATTAGTCAATAAGTTTTTAGCCAGTTGGAGAACATATTTATCATAACTCAGGGCAGAAATATAGTGCATGAAATTCAGGTGATGGAAGGCTCAAGTAACTTTTATGGACCACCAATCTATTATGTATAGGACAAGAACAGGCTGTGTTAAACCAGTGTTTGGAAGGTTTAGGTCGAGAGAAATGCCAGACACAATAAGTTTTGTTATGCGCTCAGGACACAGACGGGTTTCTGACACGGAAGTGTTTAGTCATTCCAAGGAAAATAAGAATAATACCCCCAATTAGCAAAGGCAAAACGCCAGAGCAATCTCCGTTTTGGTATTACCGAAGAGACATTGGAGCGATAGGACAAGATCCAGATATAAGGATGTGATCAGAGGAGGCCAACAGAGAATATAGAGTGACGGCATAAGCATAATGATTAGAGTTTAGGAAAGGTTCAGGAATGTTGGGTGTATCTCAAAGACGGTCAGGAAATATGGTAGGGTGTTGCAATAACTGTTCTATTCATGGAGGATAGTAAAGTTAAAAGCTAGGTCAGAAGAAGAATGCCAAAGCTGATGGTGAACATTAAAGTCAACCAGAATGGATCTACGCGAAAGGGAAATAGTAAAGATGTGCTCCACTCTGGTAGTCAAGATAAATATAGTAGGCAGATACAGTCAGGTATATGTGATATGAGATTTTAATTTCAGGAATACTGACTAGAGACTGATACTAGGTAACTGAAGCAGATGAATTTCTTAATATAATTCAAGACAATACTTAAAGCAGGTAATCTGATAGCCTACTAGTGATAATAATATTCTAGATTTAATTTGGACCAACAAAGAGCGAACAGTCAAACAAGTGGAGGTCGGCTAAGTAATATTGTGAAATTAGGGATACATTAAAGTGGGAAGAAGCCTCCGGAAAAAAAAAAAAAAGGTAACTGACTTTAGGGGAGCAGTTTTTGAACGATTAAAAAGTTACCTCCAGGGAGCTGACTGGTAACGGATGGAGGGGGATGGGCACGTGATATCCAGGACAGAGGTGAGGGAGGTGTAGTGAGTTAGGAGGGTGAAAAGCAGGAGGAGGTGATAAATGGCTGGATGAGTCTAGGGGGAGGGAGGTGAGAGAGGGGTGATGAGGTGCGAGTATGGTGTTGGTGGGTCAGGTCATGTTGAGATGAATGTTGAGATGATGGTGGTCATGTTGGGTGAAAGATGGAATGGAGGAAATGGATGGGAAGATTAGGGAAGTAAACGTTGAGTTGTATAAGTATTTCGTCGATAGATTCCATACAGGCCACAGAGTAAATATTCCTTTAAGAACACTAGGATCACAGTGGATGAGTGGTATATAAAAACACTACATGACCCCCCCCCAAAAAAAAAAAAAAAAAAAAAAAATATATATATATATATATATATATATATATATATATATATATATATATATATATATATATATATATATATATATATATATATATATATATATATATATATATATATATATATATATATATATATATATATATATATATATATATTCACAAGACACGAAGAGGATTTAAGGCCTGAATATTATGAATTGGTTAGAATGGTCAGGAATTTATCGAATAAACCTAAATACAATTACGAATTAAAGGTAGCTAGTCAGGCGAATACAAATCTCAAGGATTCTATCAGGTGTATAGGACAAAGAACATATAAATAATAGGTCCATTAAAGGCGTCTGATGGATAGTTAATTTTGGAGAAGAAAGGAGTAAAATTCTGAACGAGTGCTTTTTTTTTTTACTTTCACCGAGGAAAACATGCAGGAAATGGCGGATAGTGAGCAAATTTATGTAGCAGAAGAGAAGTTAACAGATATTCCTCTGAGGAAATAGTGGAACAGGATTAGGCTAAAAAGGAAGGATATTGGTCTATTATAATCACTACATAGGATAATGACTAAAAGGGTATAGTGGGTGAGGGGCAGTCCTTATGAAACAAGACTGAAGCTATTAAATTTGCATTCCTTAGAAAGGTGTAGGTTAAGAGGGAACCTGATAGAAGTTTATAAGTGGTATATTGGTTATAACATGGGTGACGGAAGCAAAATTCTCAGAATCAGTATTCAGGATAGAACCAAAAACAATGGGTTCAAGTTAAAAAAAAAAAGTTCAAAGAAAGAGATAGAAAATTATTGATTCACATAGAGTAATAGATGAATGGAACGGACTCAGTAATCAGGTTATTAATGTTGAATCATTAGGTAACTTTAAAAGAAGATTAGACAAATTTATGGATGACAATGATAGGTGGAAATAGGCTGGTAAGAGTATGTTTCATTCTGGGACTGCCACGTGTAGGTCTGGTGACTTGCAGTTTCCCTCTTCCGCCTCCGCCTGTGACTGCTAATGCCTGAAAAAAAAAAAAAATAATAATAATCTTAAGCCATGTGTCTTCCTGGATAACTTAGAAACCTTATACGTAAGTACCTATAAGCCTTATACGATAACCTTATACGATGCAAGGAAAACAATAATTCTAGCAACTGCGCACTTCAGTCCTCGCTCCTCCGGGCCCGCGTTCAAATCGCACTAACAACCAGTTCGCTCTTAACTAAGGAAGGCGTACATATATGTATAATCCCCGTTCTTGACTGTGAGTTGCTCACTATGTCTAATTGGATAGGTTTATATTAATTAAACGAGTTTTCATGGGTAGGAAGGTACTCAGCAGGTATACTTCAAAGTATGCCACAAAGGTTTGCAGCCAAGAAAAGCATTCCAGAAAGGTCCCGCTGAATCTAAAGACCATACACAGTGCGACTCCTCAGTCAGCTCTGTGAGTGTGTCTAAAAAAATAAATAAATGAATAAATAAATAAAATATAAATAAATAAAAAAGAACGTCTAAAAAAAAAAGGTCTAAGAAAAAAACTTAAAGTAAGAAAAAAAAAAAAAAGCCATCAGATCCTGATAACTGAAAAGACCTGAACTGAAGCTTGTATAAGTATAACATGCCATTGTCCAGTTATCATTGTAGATCACCTGAGAGAATTTTTTTTTTAAGAGCAGTGGAGAACTTAAAACTATATCTCATAAAGTGCTCACGGCTAACTACCAGACTAATTTCCACTCCATTATCATGCCTAACAACCCCAGTGAACAATACAATTTTTGAACGAGTTTCCTCGCATGCTAACACAAGGAAGAACAAAGTACGAAATCGGATGAAGTTTCCCATGCTAGAATCCATACTGAAAATAAGGTACACAATACCAATGACTTAGAAGTGTTGCAAAGTCTTCGTAAAAAAAAAATAAATAAAAATAAAGGAATATTTAACAAAATTTACATGAGCCAACATGCATGTGGCTGAAGTGAAAACACGATGGTGGTTTCAGTGAAGTCTTTGACTAATAATCTACACAAGATGTTTCTATTATTATTTTTTTTATTCAGTTATAGCTATTGCTAAATAATATAATCGAAACAAAAAAGTTTCATTATGAATGTTTGGTTATGAAAAAGCGAATCTGGTAATATGTATATATATATATATATATATATATATATATATATATATATATATATATATATATATATATATATATATATATATATATATATATATATATATATATATATATACGTATATAATACGTCCATGATAAAATCTGGCAATCCTGCACCCTGCCTCGGAGGTCGGATGTGTAGCTGTGTGTCGCTCCGTCACTCGCTAACTTGTATACTCCAGTATTAACATAATGTATTAATTTACTCCAGTATTAATACACACTTTAAACTGTGGGACGCACCTTTAGCAATATACGTTTGTCGTTATTATTATTATTATTATTATTATTATTATTATTATTATTATTATTGTTATTATTATTATTATTATTATTATCATATTACTAATATTTTTTTTTATTATTACTGTTATCAGTATTAGTTTTTTTTCTTCTTCGCCTTTCTTTTCTTTTTTTCTTTTCCATTAATTCAGGAAGTCTCACCTTGACAAACTCGTTCTTCGCCTGCGCCATGTTGTTACGGAAGAAAGGCCCGATGCCATAGACGAGGAGGGTAGACTCGAAGAGCTGTTTCAAGGACGTGATGCCCAAGGGGACTCGCTCCACCGTCAGAAAAGCTGTTAGGTTAGCGCTGTACGCAACTGTTACAATAATTACGTACAACCATAGAAACATAACGAACACCTGAAAATATATAGATAAACTGTGGCTACCATCATGCCATTTTGTACTCTATATTTTCTTCAAATATATTTTTCTAACTCAAGCTTTATACTTGACAAGAAAAGAAAAAAAAAGCTATATATATATGTATATAATATATATATATATATATATATATATATATATATATATATATATATATATATATATATATATATATATATATATATATATATATATATATATATATATATATATATATATATATATATATATATATATATATATATATATATATATATATATATATATATATATATATATATATATACCTGTAAACTTGGTCTAATAGGAACCAGCGTCTGAGACTCGCGAAAATGTACAGCGAAAGTGTAGAAGAAGCTGAAGGTAAAGGACTCTTTCGTCAAGTTGTCCCTGAAAGAAGAATCAACGAAGGGTAGAAAAATGAAATAAAAATGCTTATATATTGTACAAAGGTGCCATTCTGATACACAAAGAAAATATCATACGATATATATATATATATATATATATATATATATATATATATATATATATATATATATATATATATATATATATATATATATATATATATATATATATATATATATATATATATATATATATATATATATATATATATTAAGGGTGTATATGGGCAGGAGTCTTTCTCTAATACATATCTCATTGAATGTGATAGCTAGTTGAGCATTTATTATTTTTCTTAAGATATTTTCCTTATATGTTATGATTGTCTTATATTCTTTTTTAATTGGCTGTATGACTTCGCCGAAGCTAGTCATTTTCGCTAGATCGCGATTTCGGGTCCTTGACCCTTCTTCAGTAGCGAAGGTCTATCCATGTTGAGGGTGTCGGAGAGAATGGCTCAAGCTGATTGCGGGGGTGTATTTATACCGGTAGGCTTGTCACCCCGCTGCGCGTCCTGGTCTCTGATTGGCTGACGGCTGTCGCGGGCTGTGCTGGGTTGCTATCCAAGCTGGGTCTTCGCGCGCTTGGTAATGCTTGTAGGTCTTCGGATTGTTGATTTAATGTAGGGTTTGTCTCCTTTATATATAGTGCTTCTAATATGGGGAGACGCCTGGTGTCTGGGCATGTAGTTAGGATCTCCGTTTCATCTACTAGCATTCCTCTTGTGATGTTTATGTTAAGCTTCTCCTTCAGATGTTTCTTGGGTGCTCCTGTTGCGAGGTGGAAAGTTAGTCGTTGGGAGAGTCTTGTTGTCGTCATGCCAACATAGGTGGAGGGAAGGACTTCACAGTTTCCTTGGTTACACGTAAACCTATATATGACATGTGACTTCTGAAGGCTCTCTTTCTCTTTTGAGGGGTTATTTTTTAGAAGAAGATGGCTGGTTTTCTTGGTGTTGTAATAAATTATCAGTTTAACTTGTTTGTCAGGGTCGGAAGACTTGATGTTCCTCTTCACAATCTGCGTGATGGCCCTCTCATCTTCTTTGTAGGCGGTAGAGAAAGTTGCTTTATAGAAGATGTTGATGTTCCCTTTCTTATCCTCTTGTTGCTTCTTGTTATGCCAGCTGTCGACAATTTTCTTTACTAGGCGGTTGATGTCCTTTTCACTGAAATTGTTGTTTATGAGGACTTGAGTTGAGTGCTGTATTTCTTGGTGGACTTGTTTCCACGTGCTGCAGTGTGTAAGCGCTCTTCTGATGTAGGCTGAGATAGTGGAATCCTTGTACCTCGTGGGACACTCACTTCGTCCGTTCGTCCTCGCAACAGGAGCACCCAAGAAACATCTGAAGGAGAAGCATAACATAAACATCACAAGAGGAAGGCTAGTAGATAAAACGGAGATCCTAACTACATGCCCAGACACCAGGCGTCTCCCCATCTTAGAAGCACTATATATAAAGGAGACAAACCCTACATTAAATCAACACTGTATATGTTAACAATTACTTACAAATGAACCAACAACGAACAACACCCTCACCAACGGTAAACTTTAATATGTTAAACAACAATAATTTCTATACAAGACTAATAACACCTGACGATGTAAGAAAGCGTATAAGACAAACAAAAAACAAAGCACCAGGATACTCGAAAATAAATGAAACTGTATTAGAAAAATGTCCAGACAATGCCATCGAAATGTTAACAAATATATACAATGCCTCTTTTGCTGCAGGATACTTCCCCAATATATTTAAAAAAGCAGTAATAAAATTCATCCCAAAAGAAAATAAATCAACTAAAAATCCCATCAACTACAGACCTATCTCTCTTTTAGAAGTGCCAGGCAAATTATTTGAGAAAATCATTCAAGGAAGATTGAACTCATTCCTTATCGAAAATAATGTTTTGAAAGACAGGCAACATGGTTTCCGCCCACAAAAAGGTACAACTACAGCAATAGCCACAATTTATGAAACCATATCCAACGCACTGAGCAATAAACAACAAATCACACTAATACTAAGAGATGTCACCAAAGCCTTTGACAAGGTGTGGCATGAGGGCCTAAAGTATAAAATATTACAAGTCAATCTACCATCATCTCTAGAAAAAATACTTTGTACCTTTTTAGATAACAGAGTAGCCACCATTTATATGGGCAATAAAACCAGTACCTGTATAAATTTAATGAGCGGAGTACCACAAGGCAGTGTGCTATCACCTACATTATATACATTATACACTAATGATTTACCTGCAGCTGGACCATCTTGCCTTGACACTATAATATGCAGACGATGTAACACAGGTCATTATCACAAACAGTAAATCAAAACTCATGATGAAATACAAAGCTGAAAGAGAAATAAACAGAATTAATTGTTATGAAAAAATGTGGAAGATTAAAACTAGTGAGGAAAAATTTAAAATTATCCCAATAGCACAAATTAAATCAGAAAAGCTTACAATAAATAACAAAATTATAGAGCCAAACAATGATGGAAAACTACTGGGATTTAAAATACACCGGAGGGGAATTACAACTCACATAACAGAGAGAATACACAGAGGAACGGCAGCTTTAAGTAAACTATACAGTTTTAAAAATTTAACTCCCCACATTAAAACAACACTTATAAAAACGCTATTAATACCTATCCTAGAGTATCCACCAATACCAATAAACGCTACTACAAATAGTCAGAAACTAAAATTGCAAAGAGTTTTAAATAAAGCCCTGCGATTTATTAACTGGAGTGACAATGATAGGACATCAAACATTGAACAATTACATTTGAAATATAAGGTCATTCCTATTAACATATCCATTCACTATAAAGCAAAAAACATATGGGAAACAATAAAACACAATAATGAAGATATGTACAACAGCTTAATAAACGAAAGAAATAATGACTTCAATCACAATTGGTTCCCTAGCTCAATAATTGCCGCAAACCAACAGTCACCTACTCCAATATATACACATTAAATCATAAAACATATATTCAATCTGTCGATAACCTCGGTTACCCCTATCCTTAAGGCCCATGCTCTGAAGCGCTGGTAATAACAAAAAAGTAAACACATAAAAAATAAGCAATGTGGTTAAGCCCACATACTTTCTACCTCCTACTTTCCTTCACACTTCTCTTCTCACCCACTTTCCCTCATCAATACATCTTCCTTTCCCCCACACTTTCCTATCCTATTCACTATTCACTATTAAATCAACAATCCGAAGACCTACAAGCATTACCAAGCGCGCGAAGACCCAGCTTGGATAGCAGCCCAGCACAGCCCGCGACAGCCGTCAGCCAATCAGAAACCAGGACGCGCAGCGGGGTGACAAGCCTACCCGTATAAATACACCCCCGCAATCAGCTTGAGCCATTCTCTCCGACACCCTCAACACGGATAGACCTTCGCTACTGAAGAAGGGTCAAGGGCCCGAAATCGCGATCTAGCGAAAATGACTAGCTTCGGCGAAGTCATACAGCCAATTAAAAAAGAATATAAGACAATCATAAGATATAAGGAAAATATCTTAAGAAAAATAATAGATGCCCAACTAGCTATCACATTCAATGATATATATATATATATATATATATATATATATATATATATATATATATATATATATATATATATATATATATATATATATATATATATATATATATATATATATATATATATATATATATATATATATATATATATATATATATATATATAATCCGTAGACAAATTTCGCCCGGTTGTGCCCCTCCATTGCCGGCATATCATCTATCCGTTAATTTTATAAGAAAAATTCCAGCACAAAAAAATGATCTTTTAGAACTAACTCACTCGAGATTTTCGTTTTCAGTGAAAGAACACTTAAATTTAATGTTCAAACAATGAAGCAGATTTGACAACCAATGAACCGGTTTTTAATCCATAAATATAAGACCAAAATTAACCTTAATGGCACTATTGTAAATTTTACTGTTATTTGAAGGTATGGAAATTTCCTTTTTGTATTCTCTCAGGTTTAGGTAGGGTTTGCACTGGCTTTTGCTTTTGTTTCGGCTTGGCGTCTCTGCGATATAATATAGTTTGTAAATTGTTTATCTTCCACCAATAGAAGCCGTCCATGATTAAACAGTATGTGCGTTCATGAATTGGTGTAAGAAGAACCTCTCTCTCTCTTCAAGAAAAGTTATTATTATTATTATTATTATTATTATTATTATTATTATTATTATTGTTGGGTCCGAAACATAATGATACGTTGGTGGGTTTATTCGGGGTTCAATTGAGTTACTCAGATGTTCGGGGTTTTGGGGTTTCACACTGTGTATTTTTAATCTGTGTCGAAGCCAATGAAATAAATAGCAGGTGTGGTACACTTTAGTTCTGCTCCAGCTGTCTTAGGACTCACACGTTTTATTCCCTGTCCTACTCGCCTAATACACATTGCTAGCAAGGATGGCTCAGAGTTTAACAGGTTATGGGCCCAGGAACAGACTGTATTTTGACGGTGATGAGCGCAAGTACGAGTTATGGGAAGTGAAGTTTTTGGGCTACATGCGGCTACAGAAATTGCATAATGTGATTGATCCTCCTGCATCAAGTACGACTGCTGCAGACGTTACCAAAAATGCCGAGGCATTTGCGGAGTTGATTCAGTTCCTGGATGACCGTAGTCTATCCCTTGTGATGCGTGATGCGAAGGACGATGGACGTGAGGCACTGAGGATTTTACGGGAACACTACTTATCGAAAGGTAAACCCAAGGTCATATCACTGTACACGGAGCTCACAACGTTGCTTAAGGGAGAAAACGAGAGTGTTACAGACTATGTGATTCGAGCCGAGACGGCGGCAACTGCACTTAAAACGTCTGGTGAAACTATTAGTGACAGCTTGTTGGTGGCAATGGTGCTTAAGGGTTTACCTACGGAATTCAAGCCATTTATGACTGTAATTACACAAAGAGAAAAGGCATTGACATTTGCTGAGTTCAAGGTGTCTCTCAGAAGTTTCGAGGAGACAGAGAAGTCGTGCGGCGACAAAAGTGACAGTGACAGAGTGATGAGGATAGAGTCTCGTAAATTCAGTGGTACGTGTTTCAAGTGCGGTCTTCAGGGTCACAAATCGGTCGACTGCCGTGTCTCTAGACCGAACCAGACTTTAAGAAGATGGTGTGAGAACTGCAGGAATAACTCACACGATACGAAGTTTTGTTGGAAGAGTTCGGGGGGTAACAGTGGTAAAGACTCTGCCAGGAACGTAAAAGATTATAGTGATGATTATGACAGTCAGAGCCACAGTTTTGTGTTTAAAGTGGGGCTTCGGAGATCAGAGACTGAATCATGTGTTGTGGTTAACAAGTTAATGGTGGACTGTGGTGCAACTACTCGTATAATCAATGATGACTCCAAATTTGTGTGTTTTGACAAGCAATTTGATCCTGAGAGACATTTTATTGAACTAGCTGATGGTAGTAGAACAAATAATCTGGTTAAAAAGAAGGGTGATGCCTGTGTTACCCTTGTAGACTCTTGTGGTAATGTTCATACAACAATTCTGGAAAATGCTCTCTATGTACCTTCCTTCATGCAAGATATTTTCTCGGTTCAAGCTGCCACTGAGAAGGGTGCATCAATCGAGTTTAAACCAAATTCTGCAGAGTTAACATCTACAAACGGTACAAAGTTTGACATAGTTAAGCATGGTAGACTGTATTTCTTAAACAATACTGTGTGTTCAAATAGGGCGTCCTATACATTGAGACAGTGGCATGAAATTCTCGGTCATTGTAATGTGAGTGATATTTTGAAACTTGAAGGTGTAGTGAACGGGATGAAAATTAGTGACAAAAAGGACTTTGATTGTGGCATTTGTGTTAAAGGGAAAATGACTCAGTTTAGAAACAGACAAGCTGATGAGCGTTCAAAAGCTAAACTAGATATGGTACACTGTGACCTAGCTGGTCCCATTGATCCTGTTGCCAAGGACGGTTTTAAGTATGCACTCAGTTTTGTTGATGATTACTCCGGTCTTATCATGATATACTTCCTCAAATATAAGTGTGACACCTTACAGGCAACTAAGCATTTCATAGCAGACATTTCTCCCTATGGCTCAGTGAAATGTCTCAGAAGTGATGAAGGTACGGAATTTACTTCTAATGCATTCGCAGATTTACTCGTGGAAAATAAAATCAAGCATGAAATGTCTTCTCCCTACTCACCTCACCAAAATGGTACCGCTGAAAGAGGCTGGCGTACTCTTTTTGAAATGGCCAGATGTTTACTAATAGAGTCTGGTCTGCCAAAGTTTCTGTGGACGTATGCCGTTATGGCCTCTGCTTACATTAGAAACAGATGTTATAACCTTAGGATTAAGAAGACTCCATTCGAGGCTTTTGCAGGTAAAAAGCCAAATATTAGTAATATGCACATTTTTGGTTCTGTATGTTATGCCTATGTACAACAGAAGAAAAAACTTGATGCCAGAAGTGAGGATGGAATTTTTGTAGGCTATGATAAGTCTAGTCCAGCATACCTTGTATATTTTCCAAAGACTGGTACAGTAAGGAAAGTTAGATGTGTCAAATTTACCAGGCCTAGTTCAGATGTAGCATGGGGTAGTGAATGTGACTGGACTACAACACGTAGTACTGACACTGAAGCTAGCCCAGAAGTTGGTAACCAAACAGAGGACAGTGTGTGTTTAAGGCGGTCAGAAAGAGTAAAACGTAAACCCATATATTTTGGTGACTGTATTGTTGGTGATGAAATGGATGAGGCTTTGGATAGTATTGTGAATTGTACTGTTGACTATTTCTATAAACTAGCCAGTGTACCTTATACATATCAAGATGCTATTGCATCTCCTGATTCTGATAAATGGCGAGAAGCTATGGAATTGGAAATGAAAGCTCTAAAGGATAATGAGACTTTTGAGCTTACTACTTTGCCTGAAGGTAGAAAAGCTGTGGGAAGTAGGTGGGTATATGACCTGAAGTTTAACCCTAACAATGAGACAAGGTACAAGGCTCGTTTTGTTGCTAAGGGTTACTCTCAGGAGGCAGGTATAGATTATCACGAAACATTTTCCCCAACTACTAGGATCACATCTGTAAGAACTTTAATGCAGTTGGCTGTACAACATGACCTGGTTGTTCATCAAATGGATGTAAAAACTGCCTACTTAAATGCACCTATTGATTGTGAAATTTATGTTGAACAACCCAAGGGTTTCTGTGTGGAGGGTAATGGTGGCGAGAAGTTGGTGTACAAATTAAAGAAATCCTTGTATGGTCTCAAACAAAGTGGTATAAATTGGAGTTCACTGTTGCACTCATATTTGGTTGACCTAAGTTTAACTCAGTCATTTGCTGACCCATGTCTTTATACCAGAATTACTGATGATGAGGTAACCAATGTATTAGTTTGGGTTGATGACATAATAATTGCGGCCAGCAGTGATGCAAAATTGAAGAACATGAAGGAAAGTCTGGGTGATAAATTTAGGATGAAAGATCTAGGCAAAATTTCCTGGTATCTAGGTATGCAGTTTGTGTGTGATGATAATGTAATTAAAATGAATCAAACTAAATATGTGGAAAAGATCCTTGAGAAATTTGGTATGCAACATTGTAAACCTGCCTATACTCCTTGTAACATGGATGTGAACAAAGTATGTATTAGTTCTAGTGAATCAAAACTGGCTGATATCAATATGTATAGAGGATTAGTTGGAAGTCTGATCTATGTAATGACATGTACTAGACCTGATTTGTGCTTTATTGTAACTAAATTGTCTCAGAATATGACTAATCCAACTACTTCTCATCTCACTATGGCCAAGCATGTATTAAGATATTTGAAAGGTACCATTGATCAATGTTTGACTTTTAAAAAGTCAGATGAGTCACTGAATTTGATTGGGTATTGTGATGCTGACTGGGCTAATGCACAAGATCGCAGAAGTATTACCGGGTATAGCTTCCAACTTTCCAGTGGGGGTCCATTAATCTCTTGGAAGACTAGAAAACAGAGAACAGTTGCTCTGTCTACTTGTGAAGCTGAGTATATGGCCTTGTCTGCCGCTACTCAAGAGGCAAAGTTTTTATTGCAATTACTGGAAGATATGACAGGAAGTACTTCGATAAACAGCTGTACTATACACTGTGATAACCAAGGTGCCATAAAATTAGTTGAAAACCCTGTCCAGCATCAGAGATCAAAGCACATAGATATTAGATACCATTTTATTAGGATAGAGGTTCAGAGAGGTGTAGTGCAACTTAACTATGTACCATCTGATCAAAATATTGCTGATATGTTCACTAAACCTGTACCTAAAGTAAAGCTTTGTGATTTCAGTAAAGTTATTATGGGTGTGTAGATAGTTAAAACAGGAGTGTGTATTGATTTAATGTGTGTTGTATTGTATATACCCATCATTAGTTTCAGTGGGGGTGTTGGGTCCGAAACATACTCGTAATGATACGTTGGTGGGTTTATTCGGGGTTCAATTGAGTTACTCAGATGTTCGGGGTTTTGGGGTTTCACACTGTGTATTTTTAATCTGTGTCGAAGCCAATGAAATAAATAGCAGGTGTGGTACACTTTAGTTCTGCTCCAGCTGTCTTAGGACTCACACGTTTTATTCCCTGTCCTACTCGCCTAATACACATTGCTAGCAAGGATGGCTCAGAGTTTAACAATTATTATTATTATTATTGTTATTGTTATTGTTACGCCCCAAATACTTACACGCACCTACACCTAAGCACATACCCACATACACCCACACACAAGTACCCATGCGCCTGTGGGCGCGCACATTAACTGTTAGAGGGTAGTAGATGCAGGCGAGAGACCTGTTTACATGAAAAACTAATGCTGACCCAACACAGTGGGCCTGGCGCTGGGAATAACAACAACCCTCTTGGTAAACGAGGACAGAACAGGACAGAAATAAAGTATCTCTGGTGAGCGAGGCCGTGTGCTCAGCGATCTCCGCCTTCAAGAAGCCTCCCGTCAGCGTCTCTGTCAGTGCCTTGCGGAGGATTAAGTCCACACCTTGTGACTGGCTAAGACTCAGACTAACGTGTAGACTTCAGATTCAGGGAATGTGGACGCTTATGCTCTCGGCGCGCCGGGGACATTCCCCGCCTCTGTCATCGATCTCTCAGGCATCCCGGGGGGTAGTTGGAGTGTATTACAGGACTAGATAGTGTACAGCGAAGTAGTTTGACATGTGCAAATGGAAGCGTCCCTAGTGCCACAGCATCAAGCCTTGCGTACAGCAGCGCACCGACCCGTGGGGCACCAAGGGCCCGGGGAAACTCTACGGATAATGAATACCATCATTCACCAACAAACCTCGTCAGATACCAGCGGTGGCCACTCCAACCAGTCTAGCCGGTGACCCAGATCCAAAGCGCCCATCCTGCACGCTCCTGCCGGCTCCTTTGCCCAGGGAAGGCTGTGCAGTTGACGGTAGCGTACAGCTCTCTCCTGTCCCGGCCATCGCGGGAGCAACATCATTGAGGGAGAGGTACCCCAGCCTAGCTGGTGTTTCAGACCCACAATGCCCCTCCTGCACGCCCCTGCCGGCACCTCTGCCCAGGGAAGGCAGTGTAGTTGACGGTGGTGGAAGGCTCGTTTACATCCCGGCCACCGCAGGAGCAACATCGTCGAGGGTGATGTACTCCAACTTAACTACGACACCTCAACCCCCATGGTTAGGGTCGATTAAGGACATGCTGTGCCATTGGCCGATTGGACAGAACGTAGGTTAACAGTGAGGGACGGCAACCCCTAACGAGTCGCCGGTCCCGCCGTTATCTCCCGGTGGACGTAACAATCATTATTGTTGTTGTTGTTGTTGTTGTTGTTATTATTGTGGTTGTTGTTGATGTTATTGGTGTTTTTTTTATGTAGGAGGGACACTGGCCAAGGGTAACAAAAAATAAAAAATAAAAAAAAGCCCACTGGGATGCCAGTCCCATAAAAAGACGTGAGAGAAAGAAGAAAGTCTTGTTCACCGAGGCCACGGGAGGAGGGGAGGCATGCAGTTAGCAAGATCAGAAGAGCAGTTAGCATGAAAATAGCGGTAGAAGACAGCTAGAGATGCAACATTGCGGCGATGAGACAGAGGCTGAAGACAGTCAGTTAGAGGAGAGGAGGTGATGAGACGAAAAGCTTTTGATTGTACCCAGTCTAAAAGAGGGCTATAAGTAGAACCCCCCCCCAAAACATGTGAAGCATACTCCATACATGGATGGATAAGGCCCTTGTGCAGAGTTAGCAGGTGGAGGGGTGAGAAAAACTGGCATAGATGTCTCAGAACACCTAACTTCATAGAAGCTGTTTTAGCTAGAGATGAGATGTGAAATTTCCAGTTTAAATTATAAGTAAATAACAGACCGAGGATGTTCAGCGTAGAAGAGTGGGGACAGTTGAGTGTCATTCAAAAAGAGGGAATAGATGATAGATAGTTGATAGATGGAAGAAATGAGTTTTTGAAGGATTGAACAATACCAAGTTTGCTCTGCCCCAATCATAAATTTTAGAAAGATCATAAGTCAGGCGTTCCGTGGCTTCCCAGCGTGAAATGTTTGCTTCCTGAAGTGTTGGGCGTCTATGAAAACACAGGAAAAGTGCAAGGTGGTATCGTGAGCGTAGGAGTGAATAGCAAAAGAAGTTTGGTTTAGAAGGTCATTGATGAATAATAAGAAAAGAGTGGGTGACAGGACAGGACCCTGAGGAACACCACTGTTAATTGATTTAGGAGAAGAACAGTGACCGTCTACCACAGCAGCAATAGAACGGTCAGAAAAAAAAAAAAAACTTGAGATGAAGTTACAGAGAGAAGGAGAGAAGCCGTAGGGGGGTAGTTTGGAATTCAAAGCTTTATGCCAGACTCTATCTAAAGCTTTTGATATATCCAAGGAAACAGCATAGTTTCACCAAAATCTCTAAAAGATGATGACTAAGACTCAGTAAGGAAAGCTAGAAGATCACCAGTAGAGTAGAACGGTCATCCTTTTTGGGAACCTACAGAATGAAGGCAAACTTCTGGCAAGAAGGAAGGTAGATGTTGACAGACCGAGTTGAAAGAATTTGACTAGACACGGTGCAAGCACGGAGGCACAGGTTCGGAGAACAATAGGCGGGACCCCATCAGGTCCAAAAGTGCATGAAATTCTGGTGATGGAAGGCTTAAGTACTTTTTGTGGGCCACCTCTCTATTATGTATAGCATGAGAACAAGTTGTGTTAAACCAAAGTTTGGAAGGTTTAGGTCGAGAAAAAGAGTGAAGAATGTAAGAGGAGTGAGTGTGCGCTCGGCACACAAAGACGGGCCTGTGACACGGAAGCAGTAGTCATTCCAAGGAAAATCAGGAAAATACCTCCTCAGGTCCCCTCAACTAGCAGAGGCAAAACGGCAGATGCAACTTCGCTTAGGGGGAATTCTGAGGAGGAATTAGAGCGATAGGACAAGATACAGATTGTGATCTAAGGAACCCATCGGAGAAGAGAGAGTGACATCATAAGCAAAAGGATTAGAGGTCAGGAAAAGGTCAATAATGTTGGGCGTATCTCCAAGACGGTCAGGGATGCAAGTTAGGTGTTGCACCAATTGCTCCAGGTCGTGGAGGATAGCAAAGTTGAAGGCTAATTCACAAGGATGGTCGGTGAAGGGAGAGGAAAGCCAAAGCAGGTGGTGAACATTGAAGTCTCCAAGAATGGAAATCTCTGCAAAAGGGAAGAAAATCAGAATGTGATCCATTCTGGAAGTTAAGTATTCAAAGAATTTCTTATTGTCACATAAGTTAGATGAGAGGTATACAGCCAGGATATATTTAATTTGAGAGTGACTCTGTAGTCGTAGACAGATAATGGAAATCTAGGAACATTCAAGAGCGTGGGCACGAGAGCGAGTTAAGTCGTTGCGCACATAAACGCAACATCCAGCTTTGGATAAATAAATGAGAATAGAGAAAATAGGAGGGAACAAAAAAGGGGCTACTGTACGTTGCCTCCCACACTTGAGTTTCAGTGAGGAAAAGAAGTTGAGGTTTAGAAGAGGAGAGGTGGTGTTCTACAGATACAAAATTAGATCTTAGACCGAGAATGTTGCAGAAGTTAATGAAGACTCAGAGGGGACTCCGAGGCTGGTGTAGGAGTCACCATGATAATTTTGTATTTTTCAGTGAAGGTGTGTCTTATTAGATGCTTGTAGTTTTGTGTGCAGGAACAGAATTGTCATTAGAGGGTAGGCGGTAACTGCTCCCTTGTGCTGTGAGACAGAAAGGGAAACGTTCAGTGAGGATATATATATATATATATATATATATATATATATATATATATATATATATATATATATATATATATATATATATATATATATATATATATATATATATCCTCACTGAACGTGTGTATATATATATATATATATATATATATATATATATATATATATATATATATATATATATATATATATATATATATATATATATATATATATATATATATATACTCCGAGGTTGGTGTAGGCGTCGCCATGATAATTTTGAATTATGACTGAAGGGTGTACGTATATATATATATATATATATATATATATATATATATATATATATATATATATATATATATATATATATATATATATATATATATACGTACACCCTTCAGTCATAATTCAAAATTATCATGGCGACGCCTACACCAACATCGGAGTTCCCATCTGGGGAGGGGACCACAAATGTATCCCAGGTCGGACTGCTCTTCTGGTATCTACCCTAAGAGTCTTGACATCCCCATCAACTTTTTGTTCATAAAGTTCTGTAATATTCGCGGTCTTAGATCTAATCGTAGATCTTAGATCTAATTTCCAAAACTTGGTTTTGGTCATTGATGAATAATAAGAAGAGAGTGGGTTACAGGACATAACCCTGAGAAACACCACTGTTAATAGTTTTAGGAGAAAAACAGTGACCGTATACCACAGCAGAAATAGAACGGACAGAAAGGAAACTTGAGATTAAGTTACGGAGAGAAGGATAGAAGCCGTAGGAGAATAGTTTGGGAATCAAGGGTTTGTGCCAGACTATCAAAAAAACTTTTGATATATCCAAGGCAACAGCAAAAGTTTCACCAAAATCTCTAAAAGAGGATGACCAAGACTCAGTAAGAAAAGGTACAAGATCACCAGCCTTGACGGAACCCATACTGGCGATCAGATAAAAAGTTATGAAATGATAAATTTTTGAGAATCTTCATGTTGAGGATAGATTATAAAACTTTAGATAGGCAAGAAATTAAAGCAAGAGAACGGTAGTCTGAGAGATTAGAAAGGTCACCCTTTTTAAAAACAGGCTGAATGTGGGTAAATTTCCAGCAGGAAGGAAAGATAGCTGTTGACAAACACAGTTGAAAGCGTTTGACTAGGCAAAGTGCAAGCATGGAGGCGCAGTTCTGGAAAACAATAGGAACGACCCCATCAGGTCCATAAGCCTTCCGAGTGTTTTGGCCAGCGAGGGCATGGTAAACATCATTGGTAAGAATTTTAATAGGTAGCATCAAGTACGAGTAGTCAGAGGGTGGAGGAGAGGGAGGAACAAGTCCTGAATCGTCAGGTTTGAGCGAAGATTTCAGTTTTAGAGACAGATGTGATAGTAGGTGCCATCAAGCTGAAATAAAGGAAAGAAAGAAAAAGAAGCATAGTTATTGGAGATGTTTCTGGCTATGTGCAAGAAGTCACGAGGGTAGTTAGATCTTGAAAGGTTTTGACTTTTTCTATTAATGAAAGAGCTTTCGGCTACTTGGAGAACAGACTTGGCATGATTTCGGGCAGAAATATAAAGCGTGTGAGATTCGGGTGATGAAAGACTGATGTACCTCTTGTGGGCCACCTCTCTATCATGTATAGCACGAGAATAAGCTGTGTTAAATCAAGATCTGAAAGTTTCAGGTCGAGAAAAAGAGTGAGGAATATACATCTCCATGCCAGACACTATAATCTCTGCTATGCGTTCGACACACAGAGACGAGTCTCTGACACGGAAGCACTAGTCACTCCAAAGAAAATCAAAATACCTCTTCATGTCCGCCCAACTAGCTGAGGCAAAACGCCAGAGGCACCTCCGCTTTAAGGGGATCATGAGGACAAGATATAGATACGATACTGTGATCGAAGGAGCCCAACGGAGAAGATAGGGTAAAAGCATAAACAGAAGGATTAGAGGTTAAGAAAAGGTCAAGAATACTGGGCTAGTTCACCAGGATGGTCAGTGAAGGGAGAGGAAAGGTAAAGCTGATAGTGAACATTGACGTCTCCAAGAATGGAGATCTCCACAAAAGGGAAAAAAAATCAGAATATGCTCCACTTTGGAAGTTAAGTAGTAGAATAATTTCTTAATGTAGGAGGAGTTAGGTGAGAGGTTTACAGCACAGTAACTACAAAATAGAAAACTCGGAAGATTGAAGAGCGTATGCATGAGAGCACATAGACGCAACATCCAGCTTTAGTTTGAAAATGATTATAGAAAAAGTAGGAGGAAACAGTTGCCTAAGACACCTGTGTTTCAGTGAGGAAAAAAAAATAAGGTTTAGTAGAGGAAAGGTGGTGCCGTACAGATAAAAAGTTATTTATATATATATATATATATATATATATATATATATATATATATATATATATATATATATATATATATATATATATATATATATATATATATATATATATATATATATATATATATTATTATTATTTATTTATTTATTTATCTATTTTTTTTTTCCCTACCGTGGTAGAGCTGGACGTGCAAGGAAATAAAGCAGCGGACCCGCGAGAAGCATTAATGCAACCACAACGATCCATGTGTCTGAAGTAAAGGGGAGTGCTAGAGAATGCCATCTTGGTAAAGGTGCGTCCCGTTTCACTAAGAAACACGTTTTCTGCAGGAAAATAAATAAATGAATATATATATATATATATATATATATATATATATATATATATATATATATATATATATATATATATATATATATATATATATATATATATATATATATATATATATATATATATATATATATATATATATATATATATATATATATATATATATATATATATATATATATATATATACGAGTATTATATATATATATATATATATATATATATATATATATATATATATATATATATATATATATATATATATATATATATATATATATATATATATATATATATATATATATATATATATATATATATATATATATATATATATATATATATATATATATATATATATATATATATATATATATATATATATATATATATATATATATATATATATATATATATATATATATATATATATATATATATGATGATAATAATTTTCATCGTTATGAACGAGCTGATACATGTTCACGCCAGAGCATCAATTTTAATAATCATGTTTCTGTCATCTATTTTTCATCAGAACATGGGAATGGAAAGAAAACTCATTAAAGGGAAAATCAGAAGAGCATTATCTGAAGTCCTTAAACTTAACAGAATTTTTGTGCCAGAAACACCTTAATGGCTAAGAGAAACTACTAAAGTGATACAATAACATAAGGAATTAAGATTGTGATTTCAAGGAACAGTTTAAGAAAGTAACTTGAAAACAGATGTTAGTGAAAGGTAGAACATCTTGGATGTTTCTTCAAGTCAGACAATAATCCAGGTATGGAGGTGCACTTATTGCTCTAGGTCATGTAGAAGAGCAAACTTTGAACTCATCAGTATCCCAACTGTGACATCACTGAATATTTCCCTTTGTGTCTCACAACACAAGGAGGCAGTCACATTCTGCCTTCTAAAGACAACTCTCTTCCTTCATACAAAATCACATCCACCTAATTACACACACACACACACACACACACACACACACACACACACACACACACACACACACACACACACACACACACACACACACACACACACACACACACACACACACACACACACACACACACGCTTTTGACTCTTTCGGAACCGACATCTCTTTTTTTTTCTTTTTTGCCCTTGACTGGTGCACCTACATAAGAAATAAAAAATGTAGGTCATAGAATCAATAATAATGTCGTGTTCTGAATCCTGGATTTCTGTTTCTTTCGTGACAAATATCCGATTCTCTACAGAGTACACAAAATCAAAATCTAATAGTGACAGCACCTATCCAAAACTCTCTCTCTCTCTCTCTCTCTCTCTCTCTCTCTCTCTCTCTCTCTCTCTCTCTCTCTCTCTCTCTCTCTCTCTCTCTCTCTCTCTCTCTCTCAGATTGAAATGGCACAAGAAATAATTGCAATGGATATTCCTTGCTCCATTCTTCCTTCAGCTCCATTATCAGACCATTTGTTTACAAAATATTTTATGATGATGTTATTTATGGTAGTCTGGTGTTGGCCCTCTATCTTCTGGTGTCTTAATCTCCCAAGCTGTCCTTCTATGGTTTACATCCAGCGTAGTGGAACTTTTTCTTCAGTCATAGTTAGCATCCACCTCTCCCTTTTACTCTAAGATTAACTACATTGACCCTGACCCAAGAAATGATAATCGTTCCAGTCCTTCAAAGGTCCGGTTAAGTTTAGAAGTGATTTCCTGTTTTAATCAAGATTCTGAGTCTGTCTTAATTTGGGTCATTCTTAAGCACCTACTTATTCACTATTTTCTGAAACGTATTAAATTAAATTAAATTTAATATAATTTAATTGATATTGAATTATCTGGTATATCAGTTATTTACCTCCTGCCATGTAGTTTTTGACCCATAAGAGGTAAATTGAGAATCACTGGTCTAATAATAATAACAATAATATATATATATATATATATATATATATATATATATATATATATATATATATATATATATATATATATATATATATATATATATATATATATATATATATATAGGCAGTAGACACCTGCCGAAACGATAATTACTCCCAGTAAGGTCTAAAGCACTGTTCAGGGGCTGCTGTGAACTTATCATTAAACCCAGCAGTGACCTCACTGAACATTTCCCTTTGTGTCTCACAACACAAGGGGGCAGTCACAGCCTGCCCTCTAAAGACAACTCTCTTCCTCCACACAAAACTACAAGCACCTAATAACACACACACCCTTCACTCAAAAATGCTAAAATCTTCATGGCGACTCCTACACCAGCCTCGGAGTCCCCATCTGGGGAGGGGACCATAAATGTCCCCAGGTCGGACTGCCTTTCTGTCGACGACCCTAAGTGTCTTGACATCCCCGTCAACTTTTTCTTCATTAACTTCTGCAACATTCGCGGTCTAAGATCTAATTTTCAATCTGTAGAACACCACCTCTCCTCTTCTATACCTCATCTTCTTTTCCTCACTGAAACTCAGGTGTCTGAGGCAACTGACAGTAACCCCTTTTCTGTTCCCTCCTACTTTCTCTTTCCTCATTTTCGATCCAAAGCTGGATGGTGCGTTTATGTGCGCAATGACTTAACGTGCTCTCGTGCCCACGCTCTTGAATCTTCCGAGTTTTCCACCATCTGCCTACTACTACAGAGTCACTCTCATACTAAATTTGTCTGTGCTGTATACCTCTCACCTAATTCCTCTGATTATAAGAAATTCTTTGACTACTTAACTTCCAAAGTGGAGCACATTCTGACCCTCTTCCCTTTTGCAGAGATCTCCATTCTTGGAGACTTCAATGTTCACCACCAGCTTTGGCTTTCCTCTCCCTTCACTGACCATCCTGGTGAACTAGCCTACAACTTTGCTATCCTCCATGACCTAGAGCAATTGGTGCAACACCCTACTCGTATTCCTGACCGTCTTGGAGATACGCCCAACAATCTTGACCTTTTCCTGACCTCTAATCCTTCTGCTTATGCTGTCACCCTTTCTTCTCCGTTGGGCTCCTCCGATCACAATCTCATATCTTGTCCTATCACTCCAATCCCTCCTCAGGATCCCCCTAAGCGAAGGTGCCTCTGGCGTTTTGCCTCGGCTAGTTGGGAGGACCTGAGGAGGTATTTTGCTGATTTTCCTTGGAATGACTACTGCTTCCGTGTCAGAGACCCATCTTTGTGTACTGAGCGCATAACAGAGGTGATAGTGTCTGGCATGGAGGCGTACATTCCTCACTCTTTTTCTCGTCCTAAACCTTCTAAACCTTGGTTTAACAACAGCTTGTTCTCGTGCTATACATGATAGAGAGTTGGCCCACAAAAGCTACTTAAGCCTTCCATCACCAGAATCTCATGCACTTCATATTTCTGCCCGGAATCATGCCAAGTCTGTTCTACGACTAGCCAAAAACTCCTTCATTAACAGAAAATGTCAAAACCTTTCAAGATCTAACTCCCCTCGTGATTTCTGGCATCTAGCCAAAAATATCTCCAATAACTTTGCTTCTTCTTCTTTCCCTCCTCTATTTTAACCAGATGGCACCACTGCTATCACATTTATTTCTAAAGCTGAACTCTTCGCTCAAACCTTTGCTAAAAACTCTACCTTGGACGATTCTGGGCTTGTCCCTCCCTCTCCTCCACCCTCTGACTACTTTATGCCACGTATTAAAATTCTTCACAATGATGTTTTCCATACCCTCGCTGGCCTAAACCCTCGGAAAGCTTATGGACCTGATGGGGTCCCTCCTATTGTTCTCCGAAACTGTGCCTCCGTGCTTGCACCTTGTCTAGTCAAACTCTTTCAGCTCTGTCTGTCAACATCTACCTTTCCTTCTTGCTGGAAGTTTGCCTACATTCAACCTGTTCCTAAAAAGGGTGACCGTTCTATTCCCTCAAACTACCGTCCTATTGCTTTAATTTCCTGCATATCTAAAGTTTTTGAATCTATCCTCAACAGGAAGATTCTTAAACATCTATCAGTTCACAACCTTCTATCTGATCGCCAGTATGGATTCCGTCAAGGCCGCTCTACTGGTGATCTTCTGGCTTTCCTTATTGAGTCTTGGTCGTCCTCTTTTAGAGATTTTGGTGAAACTTTTGCTGTTGCCTTGGAAATATCAAAAGCTTTTGAAAGAGTCTCGCACAAAGCTTTGATTTCCAAACTACCCTCCTACGGTTTCTATCCTTCTCTCTGTAAGTTCATCTCAAGTGTCCTTTCTGACCGTTCTATTGCTGCTGTGGTAGACGGTCACTGTTTTTCCCCTAAATCTATTAACAGTGGTGTTCCTCAGGGTTCTGTCCTGTCACGCACTCTCTTCTTATAATTCATTAATGATCTTCTAAACCAAACTTCTTGTCCTATTCACTCCTACGCTGATGATACCACCCTGCACTTTTCCACGTCTTTTTATAGACGTCCAACCCTTCAGGAGGTAAACATATCATGCAGGGAAGCCACAGAACGCTTGACTTCTAATCTAGAATTTCTAAAATTTATGATTGGGGCAGAGCAAACTTGGTATTGTTTAATGCCTCAAAAACTCAATTCCTCCATCTATCAACTCGACACAACCTTCCACACAACTATCCCCTCTTCTTCAATGACAGTCAACTGTCCCCCTCTTCTACACTGAACACCCTCGGTCTGTCCTTTACTTATAATCTGAACTGGAAACTTCACATCTCATCTCTAGTTAAAACAGCTTCTATGAAGTTAGGTGTTCTGAGACGTCTCCGCCAGTTTTTCTTACCCCCCCCAGCTGCTAACTCTGTACAAGGGCCTTATCCGTCCATGTGTGGAGTATGCTTCACATGTCTGGGGGTGTTCCACTCATACTGCTCTTCTAGACAGGGTGGAATCAAAAGCTTTTCGTCTCATCAACTCCTCTCCTCTAACTGACTGTCTTCAGCCTCTCTCTCACCGCCGCAATGTTGCATATCTACCTGTCTTCTACCGCTATTTTCTTGCTAACTGCTCTTCTGATCTTGCTAACTGCATGCCTCCCCTCCTTCCGCGGCCTCGCTGCACAAGACTTTCTTCTTTCTCTCACCCCTATTCTGTCCACCTCTCTATCGCAAGAGTTAACCAGTATTCTGGTAAACTCTGGAACTCCTTGCCTGCCTCCTCCTGCCTTTTATGGGCCTGGCATTTAAGTGGGCATTTTTTTTTTATTGGATTTTTGTTGCCCTTTGCCAGTGTCTTTCCTACTAAAAAAAAAAAAAAAAAAAAAAAAAAAAAAAAAAATATATATATATATATATATATATATATATATATATATATATATATATATATATATATATATATATATATATATATATATATATATATATATATATATATATATATATATATATATATATATATATATATATATATATATATATATATATATATATATATATATATATATATATATATATATGACTTTGTAAAACTAGGAAAATTTTGTGTATTAAGTATATTTCGTGTTGACTCAAACCTATTCATATAAAATATGCATAAAAAATGTTTATTTTGAACTCATTATTTATTTATTTATTTATTTATTTATTTATTAGTTTTTTTAATGGAGGACTGCCAACTACAGGCCCAGACTGATACACAATAGGTGAGATGGGTATAAAAAAGTGTGTAATAAATACTAGTGAGAAATTAAGGTGTGAGATTATTACAAAATGCCGCACATCCTTGCTAACTTATTTGCGACAAAAGAAATCTGGTGATTCCAGTTCATATTCTCATCTATATAAGCACCCAAAAAATTTTGTAAATTTTACTCTGGCTAATGTGTTTCCTTCTATGGTTACAGGGAGAATGTTATGTTGTACTGAACGATTTTGAAACGATTCTTGAAAACGATTTTTTTTTTTTTGCATTATTCGTAGCAATTGATGTTATATATGAGTGGCGCGCCTACGCGCCAACACAATAGAGTGAGAGGGGACTGTAGGGCAGAGGAGACGCGTTGAACTTGCCCCCTCAGCTATTTTTCCCGCCGAAGGATCGGTTGTTATGACGTGAGTGTTGATAACATACCTACAGCATAATGAACATCATAGACTGCAGGGGCCCAGCAGCATCTACAAAGCCACTTCTCGACAGTCATGCCCACATATCAGACGTGTCTCGGAAGGGCGCGGAGAGTAAATCCCAGTAAATCCCTGAGTGTTCACCCGGTAGATCTCCCAAGTGCAATCCCTTGCATACAACCAAGAGGACTGTGTATGTATTTATCTTAGTGTTAGATAATAGAACATTTCACGCAGGGAAGCCACAGAACGCCTAACTTCTGATCTTTCTAAAATTTCTGATTGGAGCAGAACAAACTTGGTATTATTCAATGCCTCAAAAATTTAATTCCTCTATCTATCAACTCGACACAACCTTCCAGACAACTATCCCCTCTTTTTCAATGACACTCAACCGTGCCCCCTCTTCTACACTGAACATCCTCGGCCTGTCCTTTACTTATAAGCTGAACTGGAAACTTCACATCTCATCTCTAGCTAAATCAGCTTCTATGAAGTTAGGTGTTCGGAGACGTCTGCGCCAGTTTTTCTCACACCGCCGTCCCCCAGCTGCTAGCTTTGTACAAGGGCCTTATCCGTCCATGTATGAAGCATGCTTCACATGTTTGGGGTGAGGGGGGGTTCTACTCATACCGCTCTTCTAGACAGGGTAGAATCAAAAGCTTTTTTGTCTCATCAACTCCTCTCCTCTAACTGATTGTCTCATCGCCGCAATGTTGCATCTCTAGCTGCCTTCTACCGCTATTTTCATGCTAACTGCTCTTCTGATCTTGCCAACTGCATGCCTCCCCTCCTCCCGCGGCCTAGCTGCACAAGACTTTCTTCTTTCTCTCACCCCTATTCTGTCCACCTTTCTAATGCAAGAGCTAACCAGTATTTTCAATAATTTATCCCTTTCTCTGGTAAACTCTGGAACTCCCTGCCTGCTTCTGTATTTCGACCTTCCTATGACTTGAATTCCTTCAAGTGGTAAGTTTCAAGACACTTATCCTTCAGTTTTTGACTACCCTTTCTCTGGCAAACTCTGGAACTCCCTGCCTGCTTCTGTATTTCGACCTTCCTATGACTTGAATTTCTTCAAGTGGGAGGTTTCAAGACACTTATCCTTCAATTTTTGACTACTGCTTTGGACCCTTTTTTGGGACTGGCATCTCAGTGGGCTTTTTTTTTTTTAATTGGATTTCTGTTGCCCTTGGCCAGTGTCCCTCCTACATAAAAAAAGATACTTATGTAACTAAGAGGATTTGATGATGTGTGTTAATATAATTGATATAAATGCTTAAGCAATTAGATACTTAAGTAACTGTGAAGATCTAGTAATGTGTATTAATATAATTACACTTAACGTAACATAATGACGTGCATCAGATCACGCAGACAAGGGGGCGACTTCCGGTGTTTATGCTGGTGGTGTTCATCTGTAGAACCGACTGAACCCGCTTAAGTGTAAGTAACTGTATTAACTCATATATTTTACGTAATTGACGACTTGATGTGTCATGACATTGATGTACCTGTTTTACCTATTGATTTACTTTTCTGTTTTATCCTCGGTATTGGTGATATGTTAATTCGGAGGTTTGACCACTTCCGAATACAAAGAGCGAGTACTACACAGCTCGTTTAAGCCACCTCCAGTACAATACATTAACAAGCGTCATATGGCGCTTACAGTCAAACACTTCGGGAATTTGGATGCTGTGGAGACAACGGAGGCCAAGCTGCGGACGACAAGCAGCCGCGGTACTGCGGCAGCGGGACTCATCACGAGCTGCAACAACGACCCTTGCTGTATGTATATAATCGACGGCCCGGGTGAAGGCGGGCCTGCCCCACGAAGTCGACCGCCATAAAGTCTACGGTAGGCAAATACCAGCTTTCATGTGATTACATTAACAAATTATGTTCGTCTGTGCATCGACCCGAGCGTCTCTAGTGAAGTGTAGATTTCACCATGACGCCGTATGATAAAACTTGCAGTGGGAAAGTGCTAATTCTCGTGTAAATCGTGAACGAATTGTGTTCATACGCACTACGTTGTCCTTGAGCGTCTCGGGTGGGATGGCCTTACCACCACGACATCAACCACTATAAACTCTACTGTTGGGAAGTCTTTGTCTCTTCGTTCTTGGGTGCCATCACTATGTCTGCTGCTGCAGATTAACTCTATAGAGAACGAAGCATGGATAGAAGTCGCTGAGTAAATGAGCACAAGTGCAGAGCGGACGCAAACAAACCCTGATTCGGTAAACATTGTTGCTGCTGACAAGTCTTTCCTGGTAACTCGAAGGGAATTGAGTGGCTTGATTAAGGATGTTGTCAAGGAGATCATGAAGGCTCAAGAACCCATTCTTTACCACCTTTCCGCGAAAGGGTTGGTAAAACGTGGTGGTGCCGAGCCCTCAAGCGAGGAAGAATTGATCCCGGAATCAGAGAGAGGAATGGAAGTGTAACCACGGGGCTTATCCATGTCATCGGTGAGTGAAGTCCTATCTGAGTTGCATGAAACCGAGACGGAGATGGATGAGGACACAAGTGGAGACGAGTTCACAAGGGCGAGAAAAGGAGATCCGTTCAAACAAATCGAAAGACTGGCGCACCGCTATGGTGCGAACGAAAGGCGTAACCGGGCGCACCAATGGGGATGCGAGCGAAAGGCGAGGCAATACAAGCGGAAGGCACAGCCGAACGCACCACAGGGATGCGAGCGAAAGGCGCGGCAGTACAGGCGGAGGGCACAGCCGGGCGCACCACTGGGGTGCGAGCGAAAGGCGCAGCAGTACAGGCAGAAGGCAGAACCGGCTGCACCACTGGGGTGCGAGCGAAAGGCGCAGTAGAGCGCACCACTGGGGTGCGATCCAAGGGCATGGCTATAGGGCGTGGTGCTGAGGCACGTGAAACATAGAAAAAGGGGAACAGACCTCCGAGGCTCGTGTGAAAGGAAGAGGTGGGAGGGCCATGGAGGCCTTGGCCACTTCACGTGCGAACAACCCCGGAACCCATGTAGAGAGAGGTGAGGATGGTAGTGGATGGAATGGGGTGAAAGACAACAATAGATAGAAAGTGTGTGGGCTTTACCACCCTGCTAGATATGGGAACCTCGCACACTGATCTGCCCGCGAGGCCGTCTCGCAACGAAGTGCGTTCTGCTGCTCGACAGACGAGGCATGAGGTGGCCTGAGAGCCTCGCATAATGAGTGCGAGTGCGTAGGGCTCGTGGAGGCTGGGGAACCTCGCACTGATCTGACCGCGAGGCCGTCTCGCAACGAAGTGGGTGTGTGCGGATGTGCGTTCCGCTGCCAGGCGGACGGGGCATGAGTTAGCCCGAGAGGCTCGCATACTGAGTGTGAGTGCGTGTGCGCGTACTGGGACGCATTGGAACGAACGGAAATATTCGTTTGTTAGTGTAGGTGTACAGGTCTGCCGTGTGGAAGGTACATAACAACGAGGTAAGTCTGTGTATTCATTACGAAGTGGTGTAGTGGCAAGTTAATTGAAAGAAGCAAGTACGGTGTAGCAAAATGTCTGGGCCTTCACGCGCATACAACGAACAGGAGGGAATGAGTTCCGCTGCCAGGCGAACGGGGGATGAGTTAGCCCGAGAGCCTCGCATACTGAGTGCGAGTGCGTGTGCGCGCATTGCGACACATTGGAGCGAACGGAAATATTCGTTTGTTAGTGCAAATGTACAGGTGTGCCGTGTGAAAGGCACATAACAACGAGGTAAGTCTGTGTATTCATTACGAAATTATGTATTGGCAAGACTGAAGATTACAAATAATTTTGCTGGTCATCCTGGTTTACCGAAAATACATTATTAAGGTAAAAGGAAAAGTTATTATGTCTCGTCTTAACAGTTTAGTTACATTTTCCTCTGTTATAACGTTATAGTAACGAGTTGAAAATCTCTTGTCACCTCGCAGACCGCTTAAGACCATCCCACGGGCCACATCTGGCCCGCTGGCCATGAGTTTGACACCCCTGAATTAGGGAAATCAAAGACTCCACTCAGAGAACATGTGTATTGGCGCTTCAGCCTTGGGAGGATTTTCCAGTGGTGAGGAGGGTGAGGGGCATGTGTCCGTGCCTGTGTGCATGCGTAGGGAAGTGGGCACGCGTCCCGGCCCGCTCTTGTTACTGAGTACTACTTGCGAGTCTTTGCAGCCATCTCATTTCGTGGCTCTCGGGGCGGGCGCGGGAGGTCTCTCCTAGATTCTCCTTGACTCCTTCGCCGGCAGCCGGTGGCGGGTGTAGCTCCGGTCTCGGTTCCCCTGTCACCGCTGGCGGGCGCAGGATGTCCGCCCGCTCCCTTAGCCGGCCTCCCAGTCAGCCGCGCCGCGTCCCGCTCACCCACAGCACCAAGCACCCTGTTCTCGCCCTCGTGGAGATGTATGATCCGTCCTCGACGGTCGACCCTTCACGTTTTGACTGTTACCACCACTTTCTTAGTGGGATAGCGTAGGATGGTGAGACCCATCCATGCTGACTCGATGTATTGATTCGATCGGCATCGGACTCGGGATATCGGTCAAAATGTGTTGGCGGGTCCTTGAACTTGAATGAGTGAGATCATTCTTAATGCTCAATGCAGGACGTCTGTTGACGACGTCTACTCATCAAAACAGACTGTTCACGACATTACGTCCACTCACCGTCACAGTAAATCTCTGTTACACTGTTTCGAGATAAAGTTTAATATGCATACATAAGAACAAGGGAAATGTATGTAGATAGCCGGACGTGATTGCTTCTGTGACTGAGATAAAGTTTAATATGCATACATAAGAACAAGGGAAATGCATGTAGATAGCCAGACGTGATTGCTTCTGTAGACTAGATAGAAAGCCTTCTTTGATTCAAGGTTCCCTTTGCCTGTTATTTGTGGAGTTGCAAGGCTGGGTTTAATGTTTTGTTTTCACGGTTTGTGCCTTCCAAGAGGTCCCAGTGTGGAGTGCCCGTGTCCTCGCACTGGGGAAGAGTGTCTGTGCCCTCGCTCTGGGCGAGACACCGTGTAGTGAGTGTCCTTGCGCTGGGCAAAAGACCATGTAGTGCTCGTGTCCTCGCGCAGGCGAGACACTGTGTAGAGTGCCTGCGTCCTCGCGCTACCGGAACACTGTAGAGTGACTGTGTCCTCACGCTGGCGAGGCACTGTGCAGTGTCTGTGTCCTCGTGCTGGCGAGACACTGCCTGTGTCCTCGCGCTGGCAGAACACTGTAGAGTGATTGTGTTCTAGCGCTGGCGAGGTACTGTGCAGTGTCTGTGTCCTCTTGCTGACGAGACACTGTGCCTGTGTCCTCGCGCTGGCGGAACACTGTAGAGTGACTGTGTTCTAGCGCTGGCGAGGTACTATGTAGTGCCTGTGTCCTCGTGCTGGCGAGACACTGTGTAGAGTGCCTGTGTCCTCGCACTGGCGAGACACCATCGTGTTGAGTTTGTGTGCTTGCTGAGACTAGACACCAGCAGGGTACAGGAAGTTAATGTACTTGCTGAGACGAGACACCGGCAGGGTACAGGGAGTTTATGTGCTTGCAGAAGCTAGACACCAGCAGGGTGCAGGGATTTTATGTGCTTGTAGAGACTAGACACCAGCAAGATGCAGGGATTCTATGTGGTTACAGAGACTAAACACCAGCAGGTTGCAGGAAGTCTATGTGCTTGCAGAGACTAAACACCAGCAGGATGCAGGGAGTCTATGTGCTTGCAGAGACTAGACACCAGCGTGAATTTATGTGCTTGCAGAGACTAGACACCAGCATGATGCAAGGAGTCCATGTGCTTGCAGATACTGGACAACGACAGGATGCAGGGAGTCTATGTGCTTGCAGATACTAGACACCGCCAAGGAGTTTATGTGTTGGAAGTTGCTAAACAACAGCAGGTAGTCTATGTGCTTGTAGACACTAGACGCTAGCAGGAAGTTTATATGTTCGCAGATACTAGACACCGCTAGATAATGATTTGTGTGCTTACAGTTGTGTGCTTACTGAGGCGACGCGCCATCATTGATACTTGCACCAGCACTCAGGCGAGAGGGGCGAGCGTGTACTGAAACGACCTGCATGGACCAACGAGAGGAAACAAGGTCACCTCGGAAGGACTGTTAACTCTCGGAGCTTAACCGGGACCAGGGGGAGGACAAGGATTCTTCAGTGTTTGCACGTGACGCCGAGTCCCGGGAGCCTCACCAGGGAGGCACATCGTAAGGAGAAAGACCACTAGAGATCCTGACATCTTTAAAACTGACATATTCATCACTGCTTTTTGAAACCGCGCTCACAGTTATATCGCTATGCGCATCGACCTTAGAATTAACATAGTGGTAATGAACTGCTGAGAACTGGTGTGATGCTGAGGGTATGAAACCCTTCAGTGTGCTGGAGGAAGTGGAGGAGATGGAGGTGGACATGGCAGGAGGAGACAAGAAAGAGGGGGCAGATGCAATTATCCTGCCGCAAGGTAGAGTGCTTGTGTTTGGTGATAGTCAAGTTAGGCACTTAGCGCGTTCTGTGCTAGGGATAGGAAGCGTAGGTCGAGGGTGTGTTTGTCGGGGATCGAGATAGGGAAGGTAGCTGATAGGCTAGACACGTGCTTGGAAAAAGATGGGACCAAGCCCATTATTTTTCTCAGTGCGGGAGGGAATGACTTTGGTAAAGTCAGGAGTGAGGAATTTATTGGGAAGTTTCGACAAGCTTTGGACAGGAATAGGGATAAGGGAGGGATCCCCATGGTATGTGGTGTCTTGCCGAGGAGGGGAGTTGGTGCTGAGTGGCTGTCCAGGGCTATTACAGTGAATCGCAGGCTCGCGAATCATTGTAAGAATTATGGATGGACGTTCATTGACAACTGGGACCTTTTCTATGTTAGGGACACCTTGTACGACAGGGATGGAGAGCATTTATCACGCCAGGGTGTTCGCGTTTTGGGCGGAACACTCGAGCGGGAGGTAACTGCACTTAAGCGCTTTTTTCGTTAGTCGGGAGGGAAGAAGGGGTTGTGAGGAGAAAACGAAGGACAAATTAGTTAAATCTAGAAAGGTAGCTAGCTCAGAGAAGATGAGAAATAGCTTAACTGTTTACTACACAAACTGTAGAAGTATTTTAAATAGAATAGACTTGCTTAGAGGAATAGTGTGTGTAGAGAAATTTGATATCATTGCTTTAACTGAAACTTGGTTAAATATGTCAGGAAAAGTATTTAATCCAGAGGTTAAGATAGATGGTTATACATTGTTCTATAAAGATAGGGAAAACAGGAGAGGAGGAGGCGTCGCGTTATATGTTAGGGACACATTACAGTGTTGTATTAACAGTAGAATTAAAACAGATAACAAAGCAGAGTCGATATGGATAGATATTAAAGAAGGATCACAATCAGTAGTACTGGGAGTAGTGTACAGACCACCGACCAGTACAAAGGAAATGAACACCTCACTGTGGCAGGAAATAAATAGAGCAGGCAGGTGCAGTCAGGTATGTGTGGTAGGAGATTTATATTTTAGGAATATCGACTGGAGCCTGATACTGGGTAACAAGGAAGCAGAGGAATTTCTTAACGTAATTCAGGATAATTTTTTTTTAAACAGGTAGTCGTAGAACCCACAAGGGGGGATAATATTCTAGATTTGATTCTTACTAACAGGGAGGAAGCAGTCACGCAGGTAGAGGTTGGAGGACAGCCAGGTAACAGTGACCATAGGGAAATTAGGTACAATTTAAAACGGGAAGAAACTTTTAGAAGCAAAAACACTAGTAAAATACTTGACTTTAGGAGAGCAGATTTTGAGGAATTAAAAAAGTATCTCCAAGGAGTTGACTGGCAACGGATGCAGGGTGAGGTCAGGTACGGGACGGAGTTGAGAGAGATAAGGGAAGACGAGAGAGGTGAGGTGAGGTGTGAGGGTGTAGGACAAGAGGAGGGAAGATGTGTCCGGAAGGGGCGGAGAAGAGAGTGAAGGGGAGATAGGTGTGAGTATGTTGGAATGTCAGGTCATGCTTAAATGAGAGGGGTGAGGTCGAGGCGAGTAGATGAGGGAGTGGAGATGATGGTAGGGGCCGAGATGAGGTGATTAGGTGAAGTATATGTAGATGAATTGTATAAATATTTCGTAGATAAAATTCATACAGGTCAGTTAGCAAATAGCCGGTATAGGGCAATAAGATCACAGAAAAATGACCCTAAATGGATGACTGCTAGGTTAAAAGATTATATAGGGCGTAAGAGAAGTATATATAGAAGATTAAGGGCATGGTGAAGAAGTTTCGAGGTCACAATATAATGAATTAGTTAGAACAGTCAGGAAGTTGATGATGAAAGCAAAGGGCAATTATGAATTAAAGGTAGCCAGCCAGGCGAAGACAGACCGCAAGGGTTTTTATCAGGTATACAGAAAGAAAAATAAGGATACTATAGGTCCATTAAAGGCAGCAGATGGGGAGCTGGTTAGTTCTGGGGAGGAGATTAGTAAAATTCTGAATGAGTATTTTTTAACTGTCTTCACCCATGAAAACATGCAGGATATACCAGAAAGTGAACAGGTGTTTAGAGCAGATGAAAATGAGAAACTGACAGATATTTCCATAATTAGGAAGATAGTGGAACAGGCGATAGATAGGCTAAAAAGTTCAAGACACCAAGACCTGATGAAATATATCCCAGAGTACTTAAGGAATGCAAAGAGGTTAGTAGTGAGCCGTTAGTTTCTGTGTTTAGGAAATCAGTCAGATGAGGTACCAGTAATGTGGAGGCAGGCTAATGTAGTACCCATCTTTAAGAAAGGAGATAAAACTTTAGCGTCTAACTATAGACCTGTCAGCTTAACTTCAGTTGTAGGTAAAATATTAGAGTCAATAATAGCGAGGAACATCAGGGAACATTTAGACAAACATAACATGATAAATCAGTCACAGCATGGCTTCACGAAGGGGAAGTCTTGCCTGACAAACTTGTTAAGTTTTTCAGTAAAGTGTACGAGACAGTAGATAATGGTGATAGTTATGATATCTTATATCTGGACTTTAGTAAAGCATTTGACAAGGTACCCCATCAAAGGCTCCTGAGAAAGGTTAGGGGACACGGGATAGATGGGAAGGTGTTAAGCTGGAAAGGGTCATGACTTAGTGACAGGCGACAAAGAGTTGTAATAAACGACTGGAAATCCGAGTGGGGTCATGTAATTAGTGTGGTGCCACAGGGATCAGTATTAGGGCCATTGTTATTTATAATATATATCAATGACTTGGATAGTGGAATTAGTAGTGATGTTAGTAAATTTGCGGATGATACAAAGATAGGTAGATTAATTAGGTCAGAATCGGATGCCATCGCCTTGCAGCCAAATTTAGATAGGATGAATGAATGGACGGACAGATGGCAAATGCAATTTAATATCAATAAATGTAAAGTACTTAGCGTAAGTAGAGGAAACCCAAACAGTAGGTACACATTAAACAACCAAAGTCTGGTAGGTACAGGATACGAGAAAGATTTAGGAGATATAGTTAGCTCTGAACTCCGTCTAGGAAAACAATGCATAGAGGCCAGAAACAGGGCAAATAAGGTACTAGGATTAATTTTTAGGAGTGTTTCTTTAATGTTCTTCTTTAATGCTGGAATAATGTGTGGACTGCGGTTATTTTTGTTATTATTTAAAATTATTTTCTCAGGGAAACAATTATCAAAAATTGCCTTGAAGTTGTTGTAAAAATATATTATAGAAATTGTTAGGGCAGGTACAGTTTATGACATCAGACCAACTTGTGTGAGAGTGCTGTATTAAATGTATCCAAAGCTTCTTGGTTGAAAATTCTTTTCGTTATGTTATGGAGTATTGTTACATTTCAATAAAGAAATAACTGGAAAGTGATCAGCAATCAGTCTTGATTGTATAATTTCCTACATTGTTCTCTTAATATATGGACCAAATGTGACCTATAAGGGTGGCGGATGTGGCCGTAACTCATGTAGGCAGGGTTGTAAGAGGAAACGGGGAGTAACTGTACTGAGAATATCTCAGTAGTACCTGTTGAGCAGGTTTTCTTAGACTTAAATTATCACTAATGGTGTGATGAATAGTGTAATTTTGTTTTTGTATTATATTGAGGTAATTATATTAGGTACTATATTGAGGTAAATCCAGTTAATTTTTATTTAAGTTTGAAGTTATTATTAGTTAATTTGTTAATTATTAGTTAATTTGAGTTTGTGACGTGGAATTTGTGTGACGTAGCGAGGAGGCAGGTTGTCTTCCTCCCCACTGGCCAGGGGTTAGATTCCGGGAACATTGTGTGCGGTGAGGTGGAGGGGCTGATACGGGGCATAAGGATACCAATTTCGTGCCCCGACCGTACTGAGGATATTGCGGCCTCCATAGGATATGCTGTTACCCCAGGGTCAGTGTCTATTGCTTTAGCACGAATCTTAGGTAAGTTACGAACATTATAATTACATATTGAAGTGCGCTATGGCCACTTACGTAGATTGCTTATTTTGTATACTTGATAGGATGTATGTAGGTACTCAGATCCAGTGTGGGCATTATCTATTAGCCATAATTAATTTAGCTTTGATTATAACTATGTTTGTATTCATTATTTGCTCACTAACTCGACGGTATATGTGATTTGTAGTGTGGTGAGTTACACTGATAGGGATGATGTGATTACAGTGTCCCAGATACTGGATCGTGCCCACGCTCTTGAATCTTCCGAGTTTTCCACTATGAAAAATTCTTTGACTAGTTAACTTCCAAAGTGGAACACATTCTGACTCTTTTCCCTTTTGCAGAGATCTCCATTCTTAGAGACTTCAATGTTCACCACCAGATTTGGCTTTTCTCTTCCTTCACTAACCATCCTGGTGAACTAGCCTTCAACTTTCCTATCCTTAACGACCTAAACCAATTGGTGCAACACTCTACGCGTATTCGTGACCGTCTTGGAGATACGCCCAACATTCTTTACTATTTCCTGACCTCTAATCCTTCTGCTTATACTGTCATCCTCTTTTCTCCGTTGGGTTCCTCCGATCACAATCTCATATCTGTATCTTGTCCTATCGCTCCAGTCCCTCTTCAGGATCCCCCTAAGCGAAGATGCCTCTGGCGTTTTGCATCTGCTAGTTGGGGGGACCTGAGGAGGTATTTTGCTGATTTTCCTTGGAATAAGTACTGCTTCCGTGTCAGAGACCCGTCTTTGTGTGCTGAGCGCATAACAGAGGTGATAGCGTCTGGCATGGAGGCGTACATTCCTCACTCTTTTTCTCGACTTAAACCTTCCAAACCTTGGTTTAACACAGCTTGTTCTCGTGCTATACATGACAGAGACGTGGCCCATGAAAGGTACTTAAGCCTTCCATCACCAGAATCTCATGCACTTTATATTTCTGCCCAGAACCATGCCAAGTCTGGTCTCCAACTAGCCAAAAAACTCCTTCATTAACTGAAAGTGTCAAAATCTTTCAAGATCTAACTCCCCTCGTGACTCTGGCATCTAGCCAAAAATATCTCCAATAACTTTGCTTCTTCTTCTTTCCCTCCTTTATTTCAACCAGATGGCACCACTGCTATCACATTTATTTCTAAAGCAGAACTCTTCGCTCAAACCCTTGCTAAAAACTCTACCTTGGACGATTCTGGGCTTGTTTCTCCCTCTCCTCCACCTATTAAAATTTTTCAGCCTGTTCCTGAAAAGGGTTACCGTTCTAATCCCGCAAACTACCGTCCTATTGCTTTAATTTCCTGCCTACCTAAAGTTTTTGAATATATCCTCAACAGGAAGAGTCTTAAACATCTATCATTTCACAACCTATCTGATCGCCAGTGTGGATTCCGTCAAGGCCGCTCTATTGGTGATCTTCTGGTTTTCCTTGCTGAGTCTTGGTCATCCCCTTTTAGAGATTTTGATGAAACTTTTGCTGTTGCCTTGGGTATATCAAAAGCTTTTGATAGAGTCTGGCACAAAACTTTGATTTCCAAACTAGCCTCCTACGGCTTCTACCCTTCTCTCTGTGACTTTATCTCAAGTTTCCTTTTTTGACCGTTCTATTGCTGCTGTGGTAGACGGTCACTGTTCTTCTCCTAAATCTAATAACAGTAGTTCTGTCCTGTCACTCTCTCTCTTATTATTATTCATCAATGACCTTCTAAACCAAACTTCTTGTCCTATCCACTCCTACGATGATGATACCACCCTGTACTTTTCCACGTCTTTTCATAAACGTCCAACTCTTCAGGAAGTGAACATTTCACGCAGTGAAGCCACTGAGCGCCTGATTTCTGATCTTTCTAAAATTTCCGATTGGGCAGAGCAAACTTGGTATTGTTCAGTGCCTCAAAAACTCAATTCCTCCATCTATCATCTCGGCACAACCTTCTAGACAACTATCCCCTCTTCCTCAATGACACTCAACTGTCCCCTCTTCTACAGTGAACATCCTCGGTATGTCCTTTACTTATAAGCTGAACTGGAAATTTCAAATCTCATCTCTAGCTAAAACAGTTTCTATGAAGTTAGGTGTTCTGAGACGTTTCCGCCAGTTTTTCTTACCCTCTCTCCCCAACTGCTAACTCTCTACAAGGGCCTTATCCGTCCATGTATGGAGTATGCTTCACATGGCCAGGTGGTTCCACTCATACTGCTCTTCTAGACAGGGTGGAATCAAAAGCTTTTTATCTCATCATCTCTCCTCTAACTGATTGTCTTCAGCCTCTCTCTCATCGCCGCAATGTTGCATCTCTAGTTGTCTTCTACCGCAATTTTCATGCTAACTGCTCTTCTGATGCATGCCTTCCCTCCTCCCGCGGCCTCGCTGCACAAGATTTTCTTCTTTCTCCCACCCCTATTCTGCCCACTTCTCTAATGCAAGAGCTAACCAATATTTTCAATCATTCATCCCTTTCTCTGTTAAACTCTGGAACTCCCTGCCTGCTTCTGTATTTCCACCTTCCTATGACCAGTATTCCTTCAAGCGGGAGGTTTCAAGACATTTATTCATAAATTTTTTACCATTGCTTTGACCCTTTTCTGGGACTGGCATTTCAGTGGGCATATTTTTTTTATTGGATTTTTGTTGTCCTTGGCCAGTGTCCTTCCTACATAAAAAAAAAATAGGAACAAAGGAATTATAATTCTTGCGTTGCGTTTATGAGGAAATGTTCAGCTTTTGAAATACAGAAGACGGCAGTGGTGTAAGCTGAGTAAAAGAGAAGAGGAAAAGGTGAAGGTAAATTGTTGAAAGTATTTTTCAGGATCTAGTAAGATTTTCATATTTCTTATTAATAAAAGAAATCTCAGCAAGATATATATGGCATGAATTTCAAGAGATGGAGGCTTAGATAATGCTTCTGCGCCGTCTTTCTATTCTACACAGCTCGAGTTGGAGCCAAGGTTTATGAACTTTATGTAAAACGTGTAAAATGTATGCCTCTATGCTAAGAGACAATCAACTCTGTTATGTCATCTGCACAAAGAAGTGGATCTCTGGCATAGACGCAATAGTCATCCCATCGTAACATCTAAGGCCTTCTCAATTGGAAGAGGCATAATGCCAGAAGCACCTCTGCTCTAATGGGCCCATATGTGGGACTGGCGAAATAGGACAGGTTACCGAAATGAGATTTTGATAGAAAGAACCCAGCTGAGACACCAATTTGAGAAAATGAACTGAATAATGAGAGGTTGATTAAGAAATATGGCAAATAGTGGGGGCATTTACAACATGCATGAGAACAGTGGCAAAGTTCTTCAGTAGTTGTTTTGAGTCATATAAAGTAGCAACGATGAAAGCTTGCTCACTAGTTTACTTAGTGGAAAAAAATAAATAAAATAAAAGTCAAAGCTTGTGGTGAACATTAAATTTTCTATATATGGAAATATTTGAAAGGGGAAAATGGGTAGAAATGTCAGATTGTTAAAATAATTTTGTGTAATCAGAGTTATGCTACATAAAATTTGCAAGTTACATTCAAGTCTTAGCCAGGTAGTGAAAAAGGCTGAAGATATGCTAAAGATTCAAGTGTTGGTATGATAGCAAGTCATATCGTTGCATACATCGGCCTGGGACAAAAGAAGAAGAGGGAAAAAAAAAAAAAATCTGCTCACAATTCCATTCCCCCCCCAAAAAAAAAAAACAAGAGCTAGGAAAAAAAATAAATAAATAAATAAAAGTTCTTCATACTCTTTTGAAACAATCAGACTCGTAGGCACGAGGGAAAACGGAACAGTAAAAGTAAACACACCATTTTTTTTCCATTATGAAGATACACATAATATAGTTGAGAATAAGTACGTTCTGTACAGTGAAGCCGCAGTGAGGGAAGAAGCAAAATAGATGGCAGCCTTGGAAGAGTAGTAACCATGAAAACAACAGAAGAATGCATTAATAGGTGGAACATTGCCTCAGTTAGTGAGAGAATCAGGACAAGTATTATGTCAGAGGGGATGAATCAGTGAGACGAAAACTTGATTCCACACCGTTTAGGAAAGTTGTGTGACTGGAACTGGAACTTACCTGTCGTTGGGAGCAAGTACTTCACGCAAGTAACCTCTTGAAAGGGTTAAAAACTGAAAGAACGAAAAATATAGGGGAAGGCGACGCAGAACACTCAAATTCATTGATTGATATTGTTGAGTGAGTTAATGGTTTAGCACTTAGCAGTTAGCTGTGCCGAACACTGTGTAGTAAGAAAAAAAAAAATGGAATAAGTAAAAATCAATGTGAATAAATAAATAAATAAAATAATGAAATAAATAAGTAAATAAATAAAAAATAAATAAATAAGTAAATAAATAGTAGTAAATAAAAACAGCCTCACTAACATTGTGGAGCTTCTTCATTTCAAACTAATGATCTTACTTCTTGACCATAAGGTGCAGTATATCCTTGGAATTCTTCTCTTCCCTTCAAGGCGGTGATAAACAGGTTTGCCAGCCCTATATCACCCTCACCGCGACCCAGCATACCCACCATGCCGTTCCAGGTTCCATTTGCCGTTAACTCACCCCACACTTCACCTGAGCATATAGAGATACAGCAATAGCAAGTAATAAAGAAAATAAAGAAAATACAGTTTATTGGTGGTATGAGTGTCACTGACTGGAAAATTATTGTTAGATTATGTACCATACTAAAAATTGTAAAGTTAATATTACGACACTAACATTAAACACTAAAGAACAACTCAATCCAACAGCTTTATATTCTAAGCTATGTCACTGACTTATTAGTCACCGAGGCGCGTGCACACACACACACACACACACACACACACACACACACACACACACACACGGCGATGGTAAGACCTTATCTACATTAGGCTTCGCAATTTTGTTCATGATATTTCAGAAAGAATTTTGTTAGAATGACAGAAAAAAAAAAATACAAGTGATGAGTGTAATTTCTTGTGAAAGGAAATTTACGTTTTCATATTTATTTTCCTTTGAGAGGCGTAGGTTAAATAAACGAAAATATCATAGAGGTGTTTAAATGATGTATGAAATATAACAAGGATGGGATAAATCCTGATGGTCAATAACAAGAACAGGACAAGAGATAATGCAACTACGCTTTTTAAGTTACATTAACATAAGAAGGAATTGGTCCTGTGTTGAATATAATATACTCAATAATCAGGTTCTTAGTGCCGAGTTATTAGAGAGCTTCAAAAGAACATTAGACAAACCTATGGATAAGACAGGTAGGTACGTTTTATGAAGCGACTGCTGTGTGCTACGTTGTCCTTTACTTTCCATTCCAAATGTCCCTCCTTATCATTTGCTTCACAGCCAACGTGCTTTTGTTGATAGATTTATCAAGATGGTGGTATATTTTTTTTTTTTTATTCTGATTAACTAAATAACCTGATTATGGAAGAGTTTATAAATAAATAAATAAATAAATAAATAAATAAATAAATAAATAAATATATATATATATATATATATATATATATATATATATATATATATATATATATATATATATATATATATATATATATATATATATATATATATATATATATATATATATTGATAGATTTATCAAGATGGTGGTATAAGTTATTTTTTTATTCTGTTTAACTAAATAACCTGATTATGGAAGAGTTTATATATATATATATATATATATATATATATATATATATATATATATATATATATATATATATAGAGAGAGAGAGAGAGAGAGAGAGAGAGAGAGAGAGAGAGAGAGAGAGAGAGAGAGAGAGAGAGAGAGAGAGAGAGAGAGAGAGAGAGAGATGGATATGCGCGCGCGGGTGTGTGTGTGTGTGTGTGTGTGTGTGTGTTTGGTTGAAAGTGACAGTAAGTTCCATATTTTGCATTTGAAGGACTTTATTCTCTTTATTCGGTTCTCTTTCGTGTGTTGTGTGATGATATCTTTATAGACATGGCGCCTTGTGTTGCTGAGTCGACAGGTTGTGTTAGTTCTCCTGTTCTCGAGGCCTTCGTTGCGAAGGTCTCAGAGGTGGAGGCTGAGTTCCATCGAAGGATCTCGGAGGTGCAGGCTGAGTTTCGTGAGAGGATCTCAGACCTGCAGGCTGAGTTCTATGAGAGGATCTCAGCACCTGTGGGAGGGTCGTGCCCCACCGTCACCTTACCTAGTAAGGCGACGGAGGAGCAGTGGTCGGTTGTGTGCAGGGGAGCCAAGAGGGTGAAGGTGCTCAGGGCACCTTCCGTGGAGACGAAGAATCCCTTCAATGTGCTGGAGGAGGGGAAGGAGAAGGAGGTGGACAGGGCTGGAGGAGGCAAGAAGGAGGGGGCAGATGCAGTTACCCTGCCCCAATGTAGAGTGCTTGTGTTTGGTGATAGTCAGGTAAGGCACTTAGATAGTGCGTTCTGTGCTAGGGATAGGAAGCGTAGGTCGAGGGTGTGTTTGCCGGGGGCTGGGATAGGGAAGGTAGCTGATAGGCTAGACACGTGCTTGGAAAAAGATGGGACCAAGCCCATTGTTTTTCTCAGTGCGGGAGGGAATGACCTTGGTATGGTCAGGAGTGAAGAGCTTATCAGGAGGTTTCGACAGGCTTTGGACAGGATTAGGGACAAGGGAGGGATCCCCGTGGTATGTGGTGTCTTGCCGAGGAGGGGAGTTGGTGCTGAGTGGCTGTCCAGGGCTATTACAGTGAATCGCAGGCTCGCGAATCATTGTAGGAGTAATGGATGGACGTTCATCGACAACTGGGACCTTTTCTATGGCAGGGATACCTTGTACGCCAGGGATGGAGTGCATTTGTCACGCCAGGATGTTCGTGTTTTGGCCGAAACACTCGAGCGGGAGGTAACTGCATTCCAGCAAGTTTTTCGTTAGTCGGGAGGGAAGAAGGGGTAGTGAGGAGAAGGCAAGGGGCAAATTAGTTAAATCTAGAAAGGAAGCTAGCTTAGGGATGGTGAGAAATAGCTTAAGTGTTTACTACACAAATTGTAGAAGAATTCTGAATAAAATAGACTTGGTTAGAGGAATAGCGAGTGTAGAGAAATTTGATATCATTGCTTTAACTGAAACTTGGTTAGATATGTCAGAAAAAGTATTTAATCCAGAGGTTAAGATAGATGGGTATACAATGTTTTATAAAGATAGAGAAAACAGGAGAGGAGAAGGTGTCGCGTTATACGTTAGGGACACATTACAGTGCTGTATGAACAATAGAATTAAAACAGATAACAAAGCAGAGTCGATATGGGTAGATATTAAGGAAGGATCGCAGTCAGTAGTACTAGGGGTAGTTTACAGACCACCGACCAGTACAGAGAAAATTAACACCTCACTGTGGCAGGAATTAAATAGAGCAGGCAGGTACAGTCAGGTATGTGTGGTAGGAGATTTTAATTTTAGGAATATCGACTGGAGTCTGATTGTGGGTAACAAGGAAGCAGAGGAATTCCTTAAGGTAATTCAGGATAATTTTTTAAAACAGGTAGTCGTAGAACCCACAAGGGGGAATAATATTCTAGATTTAATTCTTACTAACAGGGAGGAAGCAGTCACGCAGGTAGAGGTTGGAGGACAGCTAGGTAACAGTGACCATAAGGAGATTAGGTACAATCTAGAATGGGAAGAAACTGTTAGAAATAAAAACACTAGTAAAATACCTGACTTTAGGAGAGCAGATTTTGAAGAATTAAAAAAGTACCTCCAAGGAGTGGACTGGCAAAGGATGCAGGGTGAGGTCAGGTCAGGGACGGAGTTCAGAGAGATAAGGCAGGATGAGGGAGGTGAGGTGAGGCTCCAGAAGGGAGGGGGGAAAGAGGAAGGGGGGAGATAGGTGTGAGTATGTTGGAATGTCAGGTCATGCTGAAATGAGAGAGGTAAGGTCGAGGCGAGTTGATGAGGGAGGGGAGAGGATGGTAGGGAACGAGATGAGAGGATTAGGTGAAGTAAATGTAGATGAATTGTATAAATATTTCGTAGATAAAGTTCATACAGGTCAGTTAGCAAATATCCCGTATAAAACAATAAGATCACAAAAAAATGATCCTAAATGGATGACTGCTAGGTTAAAGCATTATATAGGGCGTAAGAGAAGTATATATAAGAGATTAAGGGCAGGTGAGGAAGTTTTAAGGACACAGTATAATGAATTAGTTAGAACAGTCAGGAAGTTAACGAGGAAAGCTAAGGACAATTATGAATTAAAGGTAGCCAGCCAGGCGAAGACGGACCCCAAGGGATTTTATCAGGTATACAGGACGAAAAATAAGGATACTGTAGGTCCATTAAAGGCAGACGATGGGAAGCTAGTTAGTTCTGGGGAGGAGATTAGTAAACTTCTGAATGACTACTCGTATTTTTTAACTGTCTTCACTCAGGAAAACATGCAGGATATGCCAGATAGTGAACAGGTGTTTAGAGCAGATGAGTATGAGAAGCTGACGGATATTTCCATAACTAGGGAGATAGTGGAGCAGGAGATAGATAGGCTAAAAAAGTTCAAGTCACCAGGACCTGATGAAATATATCCCAGAGTACTGAAGGAATGTAAAAAGATTATTAGTGAGCCGTTAGTTTCTGTCTTTAGGAAATCACTGGAGTCGGGTGAGGTACCAGTAATGTGGAGGCAGGCTAATGTAGTACCCATCTTTAAGAAAGGGGATAAAACTTTAGCGTCTAATTATAGACCTGTCAGCTTAACTTCAGTTGTAGGTAAAATGTTAGAGTCAATAATAGCCAGGAACATTAGGGGACATTTAGACAAACATAACTTGATAAATCAGTCACAGCATGGCTTCACGAAGGGGAAGTCTTGCCTGTCAAACTTGTTAAGTTTTTGCAGTAAGGTGTACGAGGCAGTAGATAATGGTGATAGTTATGATATCTTATATCTGGACTTTAGTAAAGCATTCGACAAGGTGCACCATTAAAGGCTCCTGAGAAAGGTTAGGGCGCACGGGATAGATGGGAAGGTGTTAGGTTGGATAGGGTCATGGCTTGGTAACAGGCGACAGAGAGTGCTAATAAACGGCTCGAAATCCGAGTGGGGTCATGTCATTAGTGGGGTGCCACAGGGATCAGTATTAGGGCCATTATTATTTCTAATATATATCAATGACTTGGATAGTGGAATTAGTAGCGATGTTAGTAAATTTGCGGATGACACAAAGGTAGGTAGATTAATTAGGTCAGAAGCGGATGCCATCGCCTTGCAGACAGACTTAGATAGAATGAATGAATGGACGGATAGATGGCAAATGCAATTTAATATCAATAACTGCAAAGTGCTTAGCGTAGGTAGAGGAAACCCACACAATAGGTACACATTAAACACCCAAACTCTGGTAGGTACAGGGTACGAGAAAGATTTAGGAGTTATAGTTAGCTCTGAACTCCGTTTAGGGAAACAATGCATAGAAGCCAGAAACAAGGCAAATAGGGTACTAGGATTCATTTTTAGGAATGTTAAAAGTAGAAGGCCGGAAGTAATATTAAAGTTATACTTGGCGCTGGTCAGACCTCATCTAGACTACGCTGTGCAGTTCTGGTCCCCACATTACAGGAAAGATATAGGTCTATTAGAATCAGTACAGAGGAGAATGACTAAAAGGATACAGGGGATGAGGAGTATTCCTTACGAAGCGAGGTTGAAGCGGTTAACTAGACTACGCGGTGCAGTTCTGGTCCCCACATTACAGGAAAGATATAGGTCTATTAGAATCAGTACAGAGGAGAATGACTAAAAGGATACAGGGGATGAGGAGTATTCCTTACGAAGCGAGGTTGAAGCGGTTAAATTTACATTCTCTAGAGAGACGTAGGTTAAGAGGGGACCTGATAGAAGTCTTTAAGTGGTATAAGGGTTATAACAAGGGAGATGTAAGCAAAATTCTTAGGATCAGCAACCAGGGTAGAACAAGAAATAACGGGTTCAAGCTTGAAAAATTTAGGTTTAGGAAGGAGATAGGAAAAAATTGGTTCTCAAATAGAGTGGTAGATGAGTGGAACGGACTCAGTAATCATGTAGTTAGTGCTAGGACACTAGAGAGCTTTAAGAGAAGATTAGACAAGTTTATGGATGGGGATAACAGATGGAAATAGGTAGGAGTGTTTCATACAAGGACTGCCACGTGTAAGCCTGGTCGCTTCTTGCAGCTTCCCTTATTTCTTATGTTCTTATGTAATGCCTCATCTCTGGTAAATCGCGATTTCTGGTCCGTGACCTTTCTTCAGTGGCTGCGGTGGGATGTTTTATTGCCGATGGTTGGGAGAGATTGAGTAGCTTTTATTTATTTATTTATTTTTCTATTTATTTTTATTTATTTATTTGTTTATTTTATTTTTTGGGGGGAGGGAAGGGTGAAGGAAGAAGTGGATATACAATATGAAGAGAAAATGACCGAAAGGGAAAGAAAGGAAGAGATTAAAAGCTGCTGGGTTGTCTACCTTGCTTTATTATTTTATATTTTAGGATTATAGTTTAGTGGTGACAGGTTGCTGCGAAAGGGGCCAGTTATATAGCAATCGGCACCTTCTGACGGTGAAAGTCGTCGGACGGAATGGCTGGTATTTAAGGCCGTCGACTGCCTCCCGCGTGCTGTGTCGTGGGTTATGATCGTTTTTTTTTTTTTTTTTTTTTTATGTAGGAAGGACATTGGCCGAGGGCAACAGAAGTCCAATAAAAAAAAAAATGCCCACTGAAATGCCAGTCCCATAAAACGGTCCAAAGTGGTAGTCAAAATTTCAAGGATAAGTGTCTTTAAACCTCCCTCTTGAAGGAATTCAAGTCATAGGAAGGTGGAAATATAGAAGCAGAAAGGGATGAATGATTGAGAATACTGGTTAACTCTTGCGTTAAAGAGGTGGACAGAATAAGGGTGAGAAAAAGAAGAAAATCTTGTGCAGCGAGGCCGCGGAAGGAGGGGAGGCACGCAGTTAGCAAGACCAGAAGAGCAGTTAGCATGGAAATAGCGGTAAAAGACAACTAGAGATGCAACATTGCGGCGATGAGAGAGAGGCTGAAGACAGTCAGTTAGAGGAGAGGAGTTGATGAGACGAAAAGCTTTTGATTCCACCCTGTCTAGAAGAGCAGTCTAGAAGAGCATAAGGCCCTTGTACAGAGTTAGCAGCTGGGGGGGAGAGGTGAGAAAAACTGGCGGAGACGTCTCAGAACACGTAACTTCATTGAAGCTGTTTTAGCTAGAGATGAGATGTGAAGTTTAAAGTTCAGATTATAAGTAAAGGACAGACCGAGGATATTCAGTGTAGAAGAGGGGGACAGTATGAGTGTCATTGAAGAAGAGGGGATAGTTATCTGGAAGAGTGTGTCGAGTTGATAGATAGAGGAATTGAGTTTTTGAGGCACTGAACAATACCAAGTTTGCTCTGCCCCAATCAGAAATTTTAGAAAGATCAGAAGTCAAGCGTTCCGTGGCTTCCCTGCGTGAAATGTTTACTTCCTGAAGGACTGGACGTCTATGAAAAGACGTGGAAAAGTGCAGGGTGGTATCATCAGCGCAGGAGTGGATAGGACAAGAAGTTTGGTTTAGAAGATCATTAATGAATAATAAGAAGAGAGTGGGTGACAGGACAGAACCCTGAGGAACACCACTGCTAATAGATTTAGGGGAAGAACAGTGACCGTCTACCACAGCAGCAATAGAACGGTCAGAAAGGAAACTGGAGATGCAGTTACAGAGAGAAAGATTGAGGGTAGTTTGGAAATCAAAGCTTTGTGCCAGACTCTATCAAAAGCTTTTTATATATCCAAGGCAACATCAAAAGTTTCACCAAAATCTCTAAAAGAGGATGACCAAGACTTAGTAAGGAACGCCAGAAGATCACCAGTGGAGCGGCCTTGACGGAACCCATACCGGCGATTAGATAGAAGGTTGTGAAGTGATAGATGTTTAAGAATCTTCCTATTGAGGATAGATGAAAAAAACTTTAGATAGGCAGGAAATTAAAGAAATAGGACGGTAGTTTGAGGGATTAGAACGGTCAGCCTTTTTAGGAACAGGCTGAATGTAGGCAAACTTCCAGCAAGAAGGAAAGTAGATGTTGACAGACAGAGCTGAAAGAGTTTGACTAGGCAAGGTGCAAGCACGGAGGCACAGTTTCGAAGAACAATAGGAGGGACCCCATCAGGTCCATAAGCCTTCCGAGGGTTTAGGCCACCGAGGGCATGGAAAACATCATTGCGAAGAATTTTAATAGGTGGCATGAAGTAGTCAGAGGGTGGAGGAGAGGGAGGAACAAGCCCAGAATCGTCCAAGGTATAATTTTTATCAAAAGTATGAGCGAAGAGTTCAGCTTCAGAAATAGATGTGATAGCAGTAGTGCCATCTGGCTGAAATAAAGGAGGGAAAGAAAAAGAAGCAAAGTTATTGTTCAGCAGCGCTGCTGTTCTCAGGCTGGGCAGGATTTTCAAAGCTTTTTATTGGATGTTGAGGCTCGTCATAGTTGGTTGTATGCCTCCCTATGTGGGAGGGATGGACTGCTCTGGGGAGCCCGTTAGTGTACGCGAACTATTAAAAGGTTTAACATTGGGGCTACTATGTGTATATCGTGTTTTTGAGTTCAGGAGGGTCGACGCTCCCCACTACCTTAGCTTCTTTCTCTCAGTTAGTTCCGTATGTCAGGTTGATATTGTTTCTTATTAAATTTGTTGTTGCGGGACAGTGAGGGAGGTAGTAGGTTGAAGGCTCAGGAGGTATGAGAAGGTTCTGAGTCAATGTCCAAGATGGATTCCTCTCTATCCCAGCCTGAGTCTTGTGAGGTCAACTTGAAGTCTTGTGGGAAGGCCTGCTGTGAGCTCAGTCCTCGTTTTTGTCGTTGCAGTTGCGTACCAGGTGGCAGATCGAGAGTCCTGTTCAATAGCGTCCTCGAGCATTTGGCGGGTTCTGGATCTAGCTACCCTGTCTATCTCATTTTTTTTTTTTTTATAGAGAATGCGCTGCGAATCATTTCGAAGGAGATGGAAAGTCTTGTCCCTGCTGCCTTACGTAATATTCCATTACTTTTTGTGTTTGTTTACTGAGTGGAACTGTTAAATAAGCCACGATATGGCCAAAGAAAGTTCAGAGTGCCAGCCCTTTGATAAAGAAGGCGAGAAACACGATAGAATTCAATAAAGAACTCATAGCCAAGCACGAAAGTGGCATACGCGTGTCCGATCTCGCTATGATGTACGTCCGCATCAACGATGAGTTCCATACGCCAACGAGAATCTTCAATCAAGATAAAATTGATGTTAAACATTCATTTATCTATTTCATTAGTCATTTATATATATTTCTCATTGTTTTATGTATGTAAAACTATAGCTACTCTCTATGAAATGTATTTTATTAACATTTCTGATTATCTCGAACCGATTCATTGGATTTACATTATTTCTTAAGGGAAATATTGCTTCCGTTTTCGAACTATATATATATATATATATATATATATATATATATATATATATATATATATATATATATATATATATATATATATATATATATATATATATATATACACACACACACACACACACACACACACACACACACACACACACACACACACACACACACACACAGAGAGAGAGAGAGAGAGAGAGAGAGAGAGAGAGAGAGAGAGAGAGAGAGAGAGAGAGAGAGAGAGAGAGAGAGAGAGAGAGAGAGAGAGAGAAATACACCTAATATTCTTGACCTTGACCTCTCTAATTTTTCTGCTTTTGCTGTCGCCTTATCTTCTTCGTTGGGCACCTCCGATCACAATCTCGTATGCTGTATCTTGTCCTAATGCGCTAATCCCTCCTCAGGATCCTCCAAAGCTGAGGTACTTCTGGCATTTTGCCTCTACTAATTGGGAGGACCTGAAACGGTATTATGCTGATTTTCCTTGGAATGACTACAGCTTCCGTGTCAGGGACCCGTCTATGTGTACAGCTGAGCGCATTACACAGGTGAGAGTGTTTGGCATGGAGGCGTACATTCCTCATTCTTTCTCTCGCCCTAAACTTTCTAAATCTTGGTTTAACGCAGCTTGTTCTCGTGATATACATGATAAAGAAGTGGTCCACAAAAAAAAAAAAATAAATACATGAGCCTTCCATCATCTGAATCTCATACTCTTTATTTTTCTCCCCGGAATCATGCCAAGTCTCTTACTCAACTAGCCAAAACTTTTTAATTAATATAAAGTGTAAGAATCTTTCGAAATGTAACTCCCCTCGTGATTTATGGCACCTAGCCATAGCCTAGCCAAGCAACTCCAATAATTTTACCTCTTCATCTTTCCCTAATTTATTGCCATCTCATCTACCTTTAAAGCTGAACTGTTCGCCCAAATCTTTGCAAAAAAATCCACCTTGTAAAGCTCTCTAGTGTCCTAGCACTAACAACATGATTACTGAGTCCGTTCCACTCATCTACCACTCCATTTGAGAACCAATTTTTTCCTATCTCCTTCCTAAATCTAAATTCTTCCCGTTATTTCTTGTTTTACCCTGGTTGCTGATCCTAAGAATTTTGCCTATATCCCCCTTGTTATAACCCTTATACCACTTAAAGACTTCTATCAGGTCCCCTCTTAACCTACGTCTCTCTGAAGAATGTAAATTTAACAGCTTCAACCTCGCCTCGTAAGGAATACTCCTCATCCCCTGTATCCTTTTAGTTATTCTCCTCTATACTGATTCTAATAGACCTATATCTTTCCTGTAATGTGGGGACCAGAACTGCACAGCGTAGTCTAGATAACTACTAGTCTGACCAGCGCCAAGTATAACTTTAATATTACTTCCGGCCTTCTACTTTTAACACTCCTAAAATTTAATCCTAGTACCCTATTTGCCCTGTTTCTGGCTTCTATGCATTGTTTCCCCGACGGAGTTCAGAGCTAACTATAACTCCTAAATCTTTCTCGTACCCTGTACCTACCAGAGTTTGGTTGTTTAATGTGTACCTATTGTGTGGGTTTCCTCTACCTACGCTAAGTACTTTGCATTTATTGATATTAAATTGCATTTGCCATCTATTCGTGCATTCATTCATTCTATCTAAATCTACCTGCAAGGCGATGGCATCCGATTCTGACCTAATTAATCTACCTATCTTTGTGTCATCCGCAAATTTACTAACATCACTACTAATTCCATTATCCAAGTCATTGATATATATTATAAATAACAATGGCCCTAATACTGATCCCTGTGGCACCACACTTATTACATGACCCCATTCGGATTTCCAGCCGTTTATTACAACTCTTTGTCGCCTGTCACTAAGTCATGACCCTTTCCAGCCTAACACCTTCCCATCTATCCCGTGTCCCCTAACCTTTCTCAGGAGCCTTTGATGTCAAACCTTGTCAAATGCTTTACTAAAGTCCAGATATAAGATATCATAACTATCACCATTATCTACTGTCTCGTACACTTTACTGTAAAAACTTAACAAGTTTGTCAGGCAAGACTTCTCCTTCGTGAGGCCATGTTGTGACTGATTTATCAAGTTATGTTTGTCTAAATGTTCCCTAATGTTCCTTGCTATTATTGACTCTAACATTTTACCTACAACTGAAGTTAAGCTGACAGGTCTATAAATAGACGCTAAAGTTTTATTTCCTTTCTTAAAGACTTGTATTACATTAGCCTGCCTCCACATTACTGGTACCTCACCCGACTCCAGTGATATCCTAAAGACAGAAACTAACGCCTCACTAATAATCTCTTTGCATTCCTTAAGTACTCTGGGATATATTTCATCTGGTCCTGGTGTCTTGAACTTTTTTAGCCTATCTATCTCCTGTTTCACTATCTCCCTAGTTAAGGTAATATCTGTCAGCTTCTCATTCTCATCTGCTCTAAACACCTGTTCATATCTGGCATATCCTGCATGTTTTCCTGGGTGAAGACAGTTAAAAAATAGTCATCCAGAAGTTTACTAATCTCCTCAGAACTAACCAGCTCCCCATCTGCTGCCTTTAATGGACCTATAGTATCCTTATTCTCCGTCCTATATACCTGATAAAATTCCTTGGGGACCGTCTTCGCCTGGCTGGCTTCCAGCATTCTCCGCCCTCTCCTGACGCTTTTCGGCGTCGTGAAGTGTCTTTCATTCCTTGCGGGTGTTGGGATGAATATCCTTTTTCGCATGTATTATTTGGAACTTGCTTCAGGCTTCCTTCAGCTGCTTTGTCTTCTCCAACACTTAGGCTCTTGTAGTCTTGCCTGTAAGTGTCACGAGAATTGGTTGTCGCCTGTCGTTATCACCACGGGTACCTATTCTCCGGTGTCCCTTCACTTTGCCATCAGCTCCTACCTTTGGCCAGATCTTCTTTAATTTATTTTGTTCTGTCGTGGCACCTTCCAACCCCTCACCTTCGTTGGGAACTCCAATTATCACCAAGTTGGTTCCCTCTCCCTTCGATCTAAGGTTTCTAGAAATCGTTGCTGTCTTTCAATGATGTCAGATTGTTTATCAATCTGCTCTTGTAACTGACCCATCATCTTATTAGTTTAGTTATCTGGTGAGGAAATGGCTCTTCTCACCTATATATCTTCACCGATGAGTGCTTTCAAATCGTTCGTCACCATCAATGCCTCCTTCATCCGTAATTGGTGTTGTTATGATGCTCCCAGATAAATCCTCCTTGGGCAAGCGCAGTAGCTTTGTCCGCTGCATATGCGTGAATTCAATCAATGTTTTCACTATCTTCAATGTTATTGACCGGTCGAATTTCAACTGAGATACGCAACCAGTAAATGTGGAAAAGTGCACCAGTATTGTCGTGCTTCTATGCTGCACTATCTTGATGCGTCCCTAATCTCTAAGCCTAGCCTTTGTGGGTTCAAGAGAATGCATTTTTTTTTTATTTGTACTATTTACATATATTTGTACTCAGACGATCATATACGACTTCCGACAATACCGAAAAACTACGGAAATTGGATTAGTCTCTCTTCACGCAAATTCCATCAAATATCTCGGAACGCTTCATATTACACTTTCGATTCAAATCACTTCACGCAATTAACACTCAATGATAAAATACATCCTACACAGACCTTGCCACTAGTATTCAGTAAGGAAGCACATCCTACATATACCCAATCCCCCTCTATCAATATATAACACCAACATTTTACTCTGATTGCATTATAACTGCCTGGCTCTACTTACTGGTATTGTGAAAAGCGGCTTGCCTAACTTGACCCTTTCTGATCTGACAGCTATGTCTACTTTGTCTCTCTGTCTCCTTCTGTCTATTCCTTTCTCCTGCACTTCATAATATACACGTGATGTTAGAGCGACCTTTCGCCCCGATAAGGTTTCCATTGATAAAAGATTTATTTTCCAATACTTCGATCATACGATTTAATTTCCTATAACTTTCAATAAGGTTAACTTTCGAGTAACTATATCTATTTTCCCGTACTTCGATCCTACGGTTAATTTTTCCTATACTTTCAATAAAGTCCATCTTCAAGTAACTATATCCATCTTCCCATACCTCGATCATGCAGTTTATTTTCCCTTAACTACTAATAAGGTTAATTCTCGAATAACTTTGGTAATCGCATCTTCTAATCAGGATTAAGGAGGCGGCGTTTCCTATGTTGTGCCGGCTGTCCGTCTTCTTCATGTCCTTTGCTTCCGGTTACCTCTGTTTCCCTCATATACTAATTTTATGATAACCTCCAGAGTATCTCTTCTTGTAATCTGATGCTAATCTCCGGCTCTGTTAGTCTTGTGATGACTCACCGCATTTTGTTGTTCTCCTCGGTGGCCACGCCTCGTCTCTCTTCTATCAGGGTAGTGAAAGCATCTTGTAATTATGGGACCTGCTTTCGTGTTTATCATCTTCTTCCCTCATTTATTCTTTCTACTGCCTTATTTATTTCTTAATTTCTTCACTCTTGTTTCATTCTTATTTATTCTTACGTCTTTAATTTAATTAATTAATTATTTTTTTTATTTATTTTATTCTATTTTATTATTTATTTACTTTTTTTTCTTATTTGGTGGGGGTGACAACAATACGTTTCAAGAAGGAAGTCCGACCTGGACAGCTAACACACACACACACACACACACACACACACACACACACACACACACACACACACACACACACACACACACACACACACACACACACATAAACACACACACACACACACACACACACACACACACACACACACACACCATAAGATCAGCTACCTACAGACTGTACATGCTGCGCAGACTCAGGTCGCTGGGGACGCCGACAGATGAGTTAAAGGGGGTGTATCTTACTTTCATCCTCCCCAAACTCATGTACGCCTCCCCAGCGTGGTCCTCCTCCCTCACACAAACTCAACAGCTACAGTTGGAGAGTGTGCAGAAAAGGGCGTGCAGGGTCATCCTTGGCCCTGCATACACCACCTATGAAGAAGCCCTGAACACCCTGAGGCTGTCCAGACTATCCACCAGGTACCGTGAGGCTCTGGAGAAGTTTGGTAGGGGACTTCTGAATCATCCACGTCTCAGAAACATGCTGCCGCCTGACGCGCCTCGCCCGACCCGTGCCACCAGACACCACAACAAGATAACGCCCCTAAAGGCGCCGCGTACGGACCGGTACAGACTCAGTGCGATTCCCACCATGGTGCGAGCCATCAATCAATAGTCCTTTCTAGATTTGACTTACCTTTAGGATTAATGTCAAATATTTCCCCACCCCCAATGTACATTTTCAGTTTGTTGACTGCCTAAAGAATAAACCGTTTATTATTATTATTATTATTATTATTATTATTATTATTATCATTATATTACACACACACACACACACACACACACACACACACACACACACACACACACTTTTGTTGTGCCATGGAAAACGATGTTTACTTGTGCCACAAAGAGTTCATTTATTTAACTTTCTCCAGTGGAAAGTTTGGAGTTTAATTTTTAAGTTCTCAAAGGAACACCAAAATTCACACGCTGATACTCACCTGGCGGTGGTTCCTTGTACCTAAAAGTAAAGTTAAAAACGCGTGCAACAGCTTCCATTAGGCGGATGTTATCCCCAAACCATTGTTTGCCACCATCCCTCGGTTGCTTCCAGTACATCACGGCAGGTGGGAAAAGGAAGGTAACCACCTGGAAAATGCATTATGCAACATAATTTACGTTAGGAATGTTTTAATACGTATAGTGATTCCCAAACATAAAATAGATTTGTTGCCAGTGTCAGTCAACAAGTACAACACTTCATCGGGCGCAGTGTTCTTAATTGGTAATACGTTGCGATTATCAGGTGATAAGAATCCTAACAATTATTCGATGAAAAATAGTACAGAAAATATAAAGAACTGTACAAATACTGTCAGAAGTTGCTATATAAGGAAGAGGAGTAGGGAAATCAGAAAGAAATAATACTGTGGAATAGTATTAAGGAGATTACGCACGTTTAGGACAGCACCATGTAGGTTTCTCGTCTTAGCAGGGAAGAGGCTGCTAGAAACTGTGGGCCCCAGGACGGAAGCCAAAACGGGCGATACGGTATCCCGAGTGTTTTGCCGAGCATGCCGCGTCGCTGTTTGCCAGTTTAACACACGGACAATGGGTTCCTCATGATACAGCTGGTTATTGACCACTGAATATTCTTTGTCATTGTCCTGCCATAGAAAATTGAAAAAACTAAAAAAAGAAGGGGATTCGTTAGGTGGAATAGACATATATGAGATAATGTTCTTGTTCTTGAATTTCACTTTGCTTAGTTAATTCAGTTATAGTGCTCTCAACGTTTGGTAACAATAGTGCCGCTCCTTGCTTACTAAATATGTAATTAATTAACATAATAAAAATAAGTAGATTCTATTTTTTTCTTTGAGCATGAGGACAAATAAGTCATTTTATATGAAATGGGATATATATATATATATATATATATATATATATATATATATATATATATATATATATATATATATATATATATATATATATATATATATATATATATATATATATATATATATATATATATATATATATATATATATATATATATATATATATATATATATATATATATATATATATATATATATATATATATATATATATATATATATATATATATATATATATATATATATATATATATATATATATATATATATATATATATATATATATATATATATATATATATATATATATATATATATATATATATATATATATATATATATATATATATATATATATATATATATATATAGACACCTGCCGAAAAGATAATTACTCCCAGTGAGGTCTAAAGCACTATTCAGGGGTTGCTGTGAACTTATCATTAAACCCAGCTGTGACCTCACTGAACGTTTCCCTTTGTGTCTCACAACACAAGGGGGCAGTCACAGCCTGCCCTCTAAAGACAACTCTTTTCCTCCACGCAAAACTACAAGCACCTAATAACACCCACACCCTTCACTCAAAAATTTTAAAATCATGGCGACTCCTACACCAGCCTCGGAGTCCCCATCTGGGAAGGGGACCATAAATGTCCCCAGGTCGGACTGCCTTTCCGTCGACGATCCTAAGTGTCTTGACACCCCCCTCAACTTTTTCTTCATTAACTTCTGCAACATTCGCGGTCTAAGATCTAATTTTCAATCTGTAGAACACCACCTCTCCTCTTCTAAACCTCATCTTCTTTTCCTCACTGAAACTCAGGTGTCTGAGGCAACTGACAGTAGCCCCTTTTCTGTTCCCTCCTACTTTCTCTATCCTCATTTTCGATCCAAAGCTGGATGCTGCGTTTATGTGCGCAATGACTTAACCTGCTCTCGTGCCCACGCTCTTGAATCTTCCGAGTTTTCCACCATCTGGCTACGACTACAGAGTCATTCTCATACTAAATTTATCTGTGCTGTATACCTCTCTCCTAACTCCTCTGACTATAATAAATTCTTTGGCTACTTAACTTCCAAAGTGGAGCACATTCTGACCCTCTTCCCTTTTGCAGAGATCTCCATTCTTGGACACTTCAATGTTCACCACCAGCTTTGGCTTTCCTCTACCTTCACTGACCATCCTGGTGAACTAGCCTACAACTTTGCTATCCTCCATGACCTAGAGCAATTGGTGCAGCACCCTACTCGTATTCCTGACCGTCTTGGAGATACGCCCAACATTCTTGACCTTTTCCTGATCTCTAATCCTTCTGCTTATGCTGTCACTCTTTCTTCTCCGTTGGGCTCCTCCGATCACAATCTCATATCTTTATCTTGTCCTATCACTCCAATCCCTCCTCAGGATCACCCTAAGCCAGGGGTGTCAAACACGCGGCCCGCGGGCCGCATGCGGCCCGCCACACTACTATGTGCGGCCCGCGGCACGTCTCATATTTCAGTCTTACAGTTGGTCTTTTTACAGGAATGATTAAGCCAGCCAGCCCTTTGCATTTTAAAGTCATTATATAAAGATATAAAGATACTATTATATTTTTTGGGCGGTGATGTTCCTCTGTGGTATAGTAACTCCCAACCTCGTCAAGTGTGTGTGTGTGTGTGTGTGTGTGTGTGTGTGTGTCCGGCTCGCCGCCACCCGCCAACATTCTCTCTCTCTCTCTCTCTCTCTGTGTGTGTGTGTGTGTGTGTGTGTGTTATTGTTAAAAGTATTTTTCTTAATTAAAGTAAGTGATTGCAAACACAATGTCACCAGCAGGAACTTTACCATCTGCTTCAAGTTTTCTATCGTGTTTTGTAGTGAATGAATTATTCTCATATATTTTTACGTAAATCATGTGACCATTTCGTCTCGTCGACTGCGTTCCAAAGCCAGTGACTATAGGTGACGAGAATACACGTAGTCGTACGGGCCCTGCTCCGTAATATACATGTATTAGACGTGACCATAACTCGTCATTCCTCCGTCTCACCGAGAATCGGCCTTTGACTTCAGTCATGCTTTGTCCTACGAGAGCGTCACAGCGTCAGATTTTGGTGTGACTCTTACTGCATATCATCTCATCATGATTTCCAAGAAGCGAACAGTTACTGAAGAACATCGTGTGATGCAGGAAAAGTGGAAAATATCTTACTTTTTTGCTGAAGTGAATGGAAAACCAACTTGTTTGATTTGCAACCAAATTATAGCGGTGTCAAAAGAATATAACATTCGGCGACATTACACAAGCACTCATGCTTCAAAGTATGATGTGTATAGTGGAAAACTTCGTGAAGAAAAAGTAAAGACGCTAGAACAGTCTCTCAAAAGGCAGCAGTCAGTGTATCAGCGTGTTCATGAAGCCAGTGACACTGCAGTACGGGCAAGTTATAGGATTGCACGGGAAATAGCTGTGTCATCGAAACCATTTTCAGAAGGGGACTTTATAAAGAAATGCATGATGATGGCCGCAGAAGATATTTGCCCTGAAAAACGTAGATCATTTGCAAACATAAGCCTTTCAAGAAATACAGTTGCAGAAAGAGTAAATGAACTGTCAGAAAATCTTAATAGTCAGCTCAAAGAAAAAGTTGCTAAATTTGTAGCATTTTCTGTAGCAATCGATGAAAGTACAGACATTACTGACATAGCTCAACTAGCAGTGTTCATACGTGGTGTTGATGAAAATATGCAGGTAACTGAAGAATTTGTGGAATTAGTACCAATGAAAGGAACAACAACAGGGGATGATATATTTGTGAGTTTGACTGGTGCACTTGATAGGATAGGTGTTGACTGGAAGAAAACTGTGAGTCTGACAACAGATGGAGCATCTCAAATGGTTGGTAGAAAGGCTGGCGTGACAGCAAAGTTAAAGGAAAAACTACTCACCCTGAATTCAGACCATCAAATTCACAGTGTTCATTGCATAATTCACAGGGAAGTGCTTTGCAGTAAAATATTAAAGATGGATCACGTTATGGATGTTGTTGTCAAGGCAGTAAACTTTATACGAGCGCGAGGTCTGAACCACAGACAGTTCAACTGCCTATTGGAGGAAACTCACTCTCACGGTCTGCCTTATCACACTGATGTTCGTTGGTTAAGCCGGGGAATTGTGCTGAAGCGCTTTTATGAATTAAGAAGTGAAATACAAAGTTTCATGCATAACAAAGGAAGAAATGTCCAGGAACTGAAAGACTATGATTGGCTTCAAGATTTAGCCTTCATGGTAGATATGACAGAACACTTGAATTTGCTCAATTTGCTGCAAGGTCGCAATAAATTGGTGACAGACATGCATGAGTCCATTCGTGCTTTTGAGGTGAAGCTCAAACTTTTTGAACGTCAACTAGCAGCGAATAATGCTGCACACTTTCCTACACTGAAATCATTGCAAAGCACACCTGAGTTTCGTGGAATTATCAGCAGAGAAAAGTACTGCAACATGATTTCCAAGTTACTGAACGAATTTGGAGAAAGATTTGCAGACTTAAAGAACCTTGAGAGTGATTTCTCGATCTTTCGAAATCCTTTCGCTGCAAATCCTGATGAGACACCAGAGGATATTCAGTTAGAACTAATTGATCTTCAGTGCGATTCTGCGTTGAAGGAAAAGTTCTCAAGTGTTGATATTGGTACATTCTATCAATATGTTGGGCCAAGATATCCTCGAATCAAATGTTTGGCATCAAAGATTATGTCAATGTTCGGTAGTACCTATGTCTGTGAGCAACTCTTCTCACTGATGAACTTGAACAAGTCTGGACTCAGGTCTCGGCTCACTAATGAACACCTCAACTCAACACTGAATGTAGCCATTGCTCAGTCTCTGGCGCCAAACATAGACGAACTTGTACAGACCAAGAGGTGCCAAGTTTCTGGGAGCAGCACGACCAGGAATTAAAGTAAATGATGCTTCCTTTTCTTTACTGGTTTATCTTTTGGTTACGTGTGTGCAAACGCGAGTGAAGGTAGAATATATTATTATTATTATTATTATTATTATTATTATTATTATTATTATAATATTACCTATTATTATTATTATTATTATTATTATTATTATTATTATTATTATTATTATTATTATTATATAATTACCTATTATTATTATTATTATTATTATTATTGTTATTATTATTATTATTATTATTATTATTATTATTATTATTATTATTATTATCATTATTAATATTATTATGGTCATACGTGATTATCTGGCCCGCACATTGAATGTGAAGGTGAAATCTGGCCCCTTGGGATAAATGAGTTTGACACCCCTGCCCTAAGCGAAGGTGCCTTTGGCGTTTTGCCTCTGCTAGTTGGGGGGACCTGAGGAGGTATTTTGCTGATTTTCCTTGGAATGACTACTGCTTCCGTGTCAGAGACCTGTCTTTGTGTGCTGAGCGCATAACAGAGGTGATAGTGTCTGGCATGGAGGCGTACATTCCTCACTCTTTTTCTCGTCCTAAATCTTCTAAACCTTGGTTTAACACAGCTTGTTCTCGTGCTATACATGATAGAGAGGTGGCCCACAAAAGGTACTTAAGCCTTCCATCACCAGAATCTCATGCACTTTATATTTCTGCCCGGAACCATGCCAAGTCTGTTCTCCAACTAGCCAAAAACTCCTTCATTAACAGAAAATGTCAAAACCTTTCAAGATCTAACTCCCCTCGTGATTTCTGGCATCTAGCCAAAAAATATCTCCAATAACTTTGCTTCTTCTTCTTTCCCTCCTCTACTTCAACCAGATGGCACCACTGCTATCACATCTATTTCTAAAGCTGAACTCTTTGCTCAAACCTTTGCTAAAAACTCTACCTTGGATGATTCTGGGCTTGTTCCTCCCTCTCCTCCAACCTCTGACTACTTCATGCCACGTATCAAAATTCTTCGCAATGATGTTTTCCATGCCCTCGCTAGCCTAAACCCTCGGAAGGCTTATGGACCTGATGGAGTCTCTCCTATTGTTCTCCGAAACTGTGCCTCCGTGCTTGCACCTTGCCTAGTCAAACTCTTTCAGCTCTGTCTGTCAACATCTACCTTTCCTTCTTGCTGGAATCAGGATGATTCTGGGCTTGTTCCTCCCTCTCCTCCAACCTCTGACTACTTCATGCCACGTATCAAAATTCTTCGCAATGATGTTTTCCATGCCCTCGCTAGCCTAAACCCTCGGAAGGCTTATGGACCTGATGGAGTCTCTCCTATTGTTCTCCGAAACTGTGCCTCCGTGCTTGCACCTTGCCTAGTCAAACTCTTTCAGCTCTGTCTGTCAACATCTACCTTTCCTTCTTGCTGGAAGTTTGCCTACCTTCAACCTGTTCCTAAAAAGGGTGACCGCTATAATCCCTCAAACTACCGTCCTATTGCTTTAATTTCCTGCTTATCTAAAGTTTTTGAATCTATCCTCAACAGGAAGATTCTTAAACATCTATCACTTCACAACCTTCTATCTGATCGCCAGTATGGGTTCCGTCAAGGCCGCTCTACTGGTGATCTTCTGGCTTTCCTTACTAAGTCTTGATCATCCTCTTTTAGAGACTTTGGTGAAACTTTTGCTGTTGCCTTGGACATCTCAAAAGCCTTTGATAGAGTCTGGCACAAAGCTTTAATTTCCAAACTACCCTCCTACGGTTTCTATCCTTCTCTCTGTAACTTCATCTCAAGTTTCCTTTCTGACCGTTCTATTGCTGCTGTGGTAGACGGTCACTGTTCTTCTCCTAAATCTATTAATAGTGGTGTTCCTCAGGGTTCTGTCCTGTCACCCACTCTCTTCTTATTATTCATTAATGATCTTCTAAACCAAACTTCTTGTCCTATCCACTCCTACGCTGATGATACCACCCTGCACTTTTCCACGTCTTTTCATAGACGTCCAACCCTTTAGGAGGTAAACATATCACGCAGGGAAGCCACAGAACGCCTGACTTCTGATCTTTCTAAAATTTCTGATTGGGGCAGAGCAAACTTGGTATTGTTCAATGCCTCAAAAACTCAATTCCTCCATCTATCAACTCGACAGAACCTTCCAGACAACTATCCCCTCTTCTTCAATGACACTCAACTGTCCCCCTCTTCTACACTGAACATCCTCGGTCTGTCCTTTACTTATAATCTGAACTGGAAACTTCACATCTCATCTTTAGCTAAAACAGCTTCTATGAAATTAGGTGTTCTGAGACGTCTCCGCCAGTTTTTCTCACCCCCCCAGCTGCTAACTCTGTACAAGGGCCTTATCCGTCCATGTATGGAGTATGCTTCACATGTCTGGGGGGTTTCCACTCATACTGCTCTTTTAGACAGGGTGGAATCAAAAGCTTTTCGTCTCATCAACTCCTCTCCTCTAACTGACTGTCTTCAGCCTCTCTCTCACCGCCGCAATGTTGCATATCTAGCTGTCTTCTACCGCTATTTTCATGCCAACTGCTCTTCTGATCTTGCTAACTGCATGCCTCCCCTCCTTCCGCGGCCTCGCTGCACAAGACTTTCTTCTTTCTCTCACCCCTATTCTGTCCACCTCTCTAACGCAAGAGTTAACCAGTATTCTCAATCATTCATCCCTTTCTCTGGTAAACTCTGGAACTCTCTGCCTGCTTCTGTATTTCCACCTTCCTATGACTTGAATTCCTTCAAGACGGAGGTTTTAAGACACTTATCCATCAATTTTTGACCACTGCTTTGACCCTTTTATGGGACTGGCATTTCAGTGGGCATTTTTTTATTAGATTTTTGTTGCCCTTGGCCAGTGCCCTTCCTACATAAAAAAAAAAAATAAATAAATATATATATATATATATATATATATATATATATATATATATATATATATATATATATATATATATATATATATATATATATATATATATATATATATATATATATATATATCATTAAAAGTGGTGGCAAACTCTGCATTTATTATTTTCTTCAAGGTATTTTCTCTATACCTTAGCAGTGTCTTATATTCTTTTTCAAGACTGCTTATGGTTTGGCCGTAGCTAACCATGGATGCTAGATCCGGATTTCGGGTCCCTTGACTCTTCTTCAGTAGCTGGTGGTTGTTCTCTCTGCGGTGTTGGTGGTGAGAATGAGGATGTTCTTTCTTTATTTGGTATAGAAAGATAGTGAAGGGTAAAGGGTTTGGACAGATAGAAGAAAAATAGGTAGAAAATGAAGGAAAATATAAGAGAAAAAGATTATGGGCAGACCTCAATGCTATTTTTGGTTTTAATATTGTATCCGTAGCACTAATGTTTTTCTTTGTGTAGGTATAATCACCCTACTTTAAAGGTTGCTTTTTTTTTTATATAGCAAAACTCATCTAGCCATCACCACTCCCTAACTTCAAGACTGCTTACAATTTTGATTTAATTTCTTTGTCTTGATAAGTTTAACTTTATGTATAAAGTGTATACATATCACACTTACTAATAATATATACACAATGTATATATTAACACGTGTTCATTCATTCCCCATACATTACTCTACTTTCGTAAAAGGCATACACACTAAATTTCTCTTTCTTTTACAGATGGTGTCCTGAGAATAAGAGCTTGGTCTCCTCTTCTCGACCTCCAGCCACGCACGTCCCCCAATGATCCCGCTAGGTTGGTTTCTGCTGGACTTCCCTCTATCTTAACATCTTGCAACACTTAGTTCCTGAGCAGCACGTAAGTGCCGCAACTCAGGGTAGGCACCAACTCCCACCTCTCTCCACTGCTAGCTGTCAGTAAACATCATTGGTGTTCTCCACCCCTTGCCGGGTAGGAAAGTTGTCCGCGGGGAGTCACCCTGTTCCTCACTACCGCGTATGACAACTCGACTGACCCGGCAACTCAGGGCGTGGAGCAGAGGGCGGGGACTACGATGCTCTTGTTCAAATTATCCGTAGGAGTGGATTCAGGTAAATATGGTAAGTATAGTTTCTGTATTAGCGTGTTAGGTACGATAGATTAGAATATTGGTGTTGGTTCTTTTTCACATGCTCTTAGGCTACTGGGGTAGTCTCTGTGGTAGCGAGTTGTATTATCTAGGTTTTCCTTTAATTTAATAAATATAGGATTGTTAAGACCTTCTAATCTTCTCCAAATTGATTGAGTTCTTTCATGGATTCTAATGTTTAAAGCGGAAATGTTTGTTTGTTCGTGTATTTGAACGGTAGATCTAGTGTAAGGGAAGGGTTTGTTGCGAATCCTAAAGCTCTATTTTGCACTTTTTGTAGTTTAGCTAACTGTGTAGAACTCATTGCATGCAGAGGTATCGGTGGGTAGTCTAGTACTGGCAGAATTAATGATTTAACCAGGTGTATCTTTATCTTTTCAGGCATTTTGTATAAACGTTGCAGTTTTTTTTAAGGCAGCAGATGCTTTATGACATCTGTCCTCGATGTGTTTGTAATATCCTATAGAAGTTACATTTAGTTCCAAGCATTTTTCTGTAGTTTTGAATTCTATGAGATCTTCATTTATATTTAGTGGGATCGGAGTTTTAACGTTTAGGTGAAGTGGAGTGAACTTATTAATGTTGGTTTTTATTTTCCATAATTTTTTTTCAAATTTATTAATGTTGTTTATTTCCCTCACAGTTTGGATGTTCATCATATTTTTTGATTTCCCCTGGTATCCCACAACTTGAGTGATATCATCAGCATACATAACGTTTATGTTTCGATGTGAGTTAGTAATATCCTTAGTATAGATAGTATAGAGTGTAGGAGATAACACGCTGCCTTGTGGGACTCCACATTTGAGGTCAAAGAGAGGGCCAAAAAAATTTGAAATTTTTAGTGCTGCAGTTCTGTCGTCAAGGAAATTGCACATTATTCTTTCAATGCTCTGTGGTAAATTTAGTTGTAGTATTTTGTATTTTAATCCCACGTGCCATACCTTATCAAATGCTTTTGTGACATCCCTGAGAACTACCTGACACTGTCCCCCATCCACCTTATATTGTGAAATTTGTTCTGTTACTATAGCTAGTGCGTGTGTTGTGCCTCTGTTTGCTCGAAATCCGTATTGGTTGCTATTATATATATATATATATATATATATATATATATATATATATATATATATATATATATATATATATATATATATATATATATATATATATATATATATATATATATATATATAATAGCAACCAATACGGATTTCGAACAGATAATAAAGTCTCAGAAAATGACGTTCAAAACATCATATCTAAATTAAAAAGCACAAGCCCTGGAACAAGTGGTATCAATAAAACAATTCTCAAAGAACTACCAGAAATAGCTATAAAAAGGCTAACTCATATTTATAACAGCTCCATATCTGCAGGGTATTTCCCGGACAAATGGAAAAACGCGATAGTTAGACTCATCCCTAAAGAAGGGAAGTCACCACACCATGTTACAAACTATAGACCCATCTCACTTTTAGAGGTTCCGGGGAAAATATTAGAAAGGATTATAAATGATAGACTAAAAAATTACCTGGAGTTCAACAATATATATATATATATATATATATATATATATATATATATATATATATATATATATATATATATATATATATATATATATATATATATATATATATATATATATATATATATTGTTGAACTCCAGGTAATTTTATAGTCTATCATTTATAATCCTTTCTAATATTTTCCCCGGAACCTCTAAAAGTGAGATGGGTCTATAGTTTGTAACATGGTGTGGTGACTTCCCTTCTTTAGGGATGAGTCTAACTATCGCGTTTTTCCATTTGTCCGGGAAATACCCTGCAGATATGGAGCTGTTATAAATATGAGTTAGCCTTTTTATAGCTATTTCTGGTAGTTCTTTGAGAATTGTTTTATTGATACCACTTGTTCCAGGGCTTGTGCTTTTTAATTTAGATATGATGTTTTGAACGTCATTTTCTGAGACTTTATTATCTAAAAGTTGAGTTCCGGGTCTGCTTAGGTCACTGCAATCATACGGTGTTGTTCTATGGATGTTCGTTTGTAGGTAGTTGAATATTATTCTTCTCTCCTCAGAATCCTCCTCCTCCTCATCTTCATCTTCTTCATTGAATATTCCCAGCCAATGTTGCCTGTGTACTTCTTCTTTTTCTTCTATGGTGTAGACTTTGTCGTTATTGCTATTATATACATAATGAGGTTCTGATTCATTACTGCCTGTTAAAACCTTAATTTTGTTCCAGAATATTTTTGGGTTCTTATATTTCTGTGCAGTACTTTTGATAACATCTAACCAATTACCACTGCTTTCTGCTATAAGAGATTCCTATAAGTTTTTATATTGTCTGTATTCTTGTTGGGTCCATCCATGAGCTTGTGCTTGCGCAGTGAGTGCTGAAAATATTGCCATAATTAGTTTCGTTTGTTCACTAAATTTAGGGGCAGGCAAAGGTTTGTAGCAAACTTTTGGAATATGGTCTGCTGCTGCTGCTTCTACAGTGCTGTGCCAGTTATCAACAGCATTATCTATATGTTCAATTTCTTGGTTGTTCAAATTGTCTGCGTGAAATTTCCTCACAATTGTGTCCTTGAACTTCACCCAGTCAACTCCTCTATAATTATGTCTTGGAGTGGATGGAATTAAGATTGGGGTTATAGAAATTTCAAAGATTATTGGAATGTGATCACTTGTTGTTAGTGGTCTCTGGATAGCATACGTGTTGTGGTAAGTTCTGTTGTTGGTTAGTATTATATCTGGGGTAGTACCTCTTCTGTGGGAGTAAAAGGTGGGGAAATCCGGTCCGATGTGCGCAATCATTCCACTTTGTATCATTCTATGTATTTGTCTTCCCTTAGTGTTTGTACTTTGGTACCCAAGTAGAGGATGATTAGCATTGAGATCCGCTAGCATGTACACTGGGATGTTTCGTCTAAGGAGTTGGGTGAAATCTGGGGGTTGGTATAAAATCACGTGTTGGAGGTTGGTAGAGTGTTGCTATTATAATTTTACCAGTGGAGGTGTTTATTTCAACCGCTAAGAGATCGGAGATGGTATTTCTACCATCATGTAGTTTATATTGGATAGTTTTCTTAACTGCAATTGCTGTTCCATCACATGTATTTCTTAATTGGTCCTTTTTATGTACATTGTATCCTGCAATTTTAATAGTGTTCATATCCGTAACACAGTGACTATTAAGTAAGATTATGTGAGGGTCTATTTCTCTGTATATATTAGATAATCTGTTGTTCCTGTTTAACCAGTGTAGGACGTTATGCTGTATAATTTTGATGTTTCTTAAAGCCATAATGAAGATTTGTGCTATGGAGCGATCCTTCTTTATTTTATATAAGTCTTATTTAGAGTGTTTTCTTTGTCTTCTAACTTCTTTAGAGGGTGGTGTCTTTTCTGTTATCTGACCAGATCGAATCTTTCTAAGTAAGCTGTCTTCTGCTGTGCACCAGCACAACTGTCTAATCCCGTTTGTTTCTATTAGGTGTACCAGTTCTGATTCTTCTATGGATTGATCATTGTATGTATTTTTGTACTTCCCATCCCTCAAGCCTTTTGTAAGTTCTACAGCAGTTGTATATTCTGGCCAAACTGTGTTTTCAGAAGTATAGAGGCTGAGCTTGATGCCTTTACCTTGGACTTTATTTCTGATTGTTGTTTTTTTTCAGTTGGGGCCGGAACACTTGTGGTTGTAAATGTACTCTTTGTATTTGTTGGAGTTTTGGTTGTTGTTTCTTCTTCGGCATAGTCTTTCCCCTCCTCTTCCTCTGTCAAGATTTGAATTAGTAACTTTGAATTGGGAGTTCTTGGAATTGTGATGTTAGGTAGACTATTTGCTGAGAGTATTGAATTTAGCTCCTTTTCATAACTACCCGGGTCGGTGATATTCATGAAGTGTGCGTGTAGCATACACGTGTATATCTTCATGTAAGTGTTCTTGTCTATTTTATCTGGGAAGCTTGCTGGAATAGTGGTGGTTGTATATTTTGCTGCATTAGCATATGTGTTGGCATCTTTTTCTTTTTCTCTTTTCTTCTTGATTGTTTCTTTCCTCTGAGGACACCGCATTGATAGGAAACTGCGAAATCCTACCATCATCTTACATCGGCATGACTACTACAAAACTCTCTCGACGGTTAACAATGCACTTAGCAGCAGGCGCCCCTTAAAAAACATCTAATGAAAGAACATGCCATCGCTGTTACAAGAAAAACCCTAGAAGAAAGCACAGAAATAATCGATGGATGCAACGATGGACGACGCCTAAGCATCTTAGAAGCCCTCCACATAAAAGAAAATAATCCGAAGTTAAACACTCAGTCAGAAAACCTTCAAGCCCTACCAAGCATGAAGAAATAAAAAAAGAAAAACGAAGTGGCAACCTCACTGAGCCACGCGATAAAGCAGCCTATCAGCGGCTCCGCCCATAGTGCGTAGCTCGTTCTGATCCTGTGCGGGCTGCATATAAGGCGTGCAGAAAGCAGACAACCTTATTTTCTTTTACTTTCTTTCACCCCTTTTCTTCCCACCCACTTTCTCTTTTCTTTATCCCCCCTTTAAAAAATATATATATATCATTCTCACCACCAACACCGCAGAGAGAACAACCACCATCTACTGAAGAAGGATCAAGGGACCCGAAATCCGGATCTAGCATCCATGGTTAGCTACGGCCAAACTATAAGCAGTCTTGAAAAAGAATATAAGACACTGCTAAGGTATAGAGAAAATACCTTGAAGAAAATAATAAATGCAGAGCTTGCCATGACTTTTAATGAAATATGCTTGAGAGAAAATCTCCTGCCCATTTATACCCTTATATATATATATATATATATATATATATATATATATATATATATATATATATATATATATATATATATATATATATATATATATATATATATATATATATATATATATATATATATATATATATATATATATATATATATATATATATATATATATATATATATATATATATATATATATATATATATATATATATATATATATATATATATATATATATATATATATATATATATATATATATATATATATATATATAATTATTTTTTTCCATCCAAGTTCAGCCTCCCTTAGTGACCTATGTGAGCTTAATGCAGGGTTCAAAATCACCTATACAAAGACGTTTTGGTCTTGTATTGATTAAACAAATGAGGTCGCTCCGTCTTAACCCGAACATGGAGAAATTAATAATAAACACAGACATACACACACACATTTTTTTTTTTTTTTGTCCCATGCAAAACTTGATGTTTACTTGAGTTACTTGAGTTCAATCATTTAACTTTCTCCAGTGCTAAGGGAAAAAATCGCAAACCGTATTCTAGTAGGTACAGCTATGAGAAGGACAAACAACTATAAAGATAATAATATTCTATGAGCAACCACCCTCTCGAGATAAAACCACTCACGCTCACAGAATATTATCTCCTGCTGAACAGCATCATTTACAGCCTCCCAGAAGACCGGCCAATACCACCCAGAAACGGTAAAACCAGGGGAAGGAGTAGGCTGTTATTGTATAGCAGTAAATATCTATATCCTCTGTGTCCAAAGCTCTCAACACATCCACGAATCCCATTACCATTTAACAAAACAAAGTACTACAGATACAACAAGAACAAGCAACCCAAAAACAAAACGCTTATGTAGAAATTCTAGAGGCTTTATCTGGGGAGCTGGATCAAAACAAATTACACAGTAGTGCAGAGCATCCCCTCCCCTACACACTGCTGGAATATAAAATCTCTCTCTGAAAAAAAAAAAAAAAAGTGAGGGTTAGGTAAATTAAGTGTGGAAGGTTAACTTTAGATTTACTTATATAGTAACTCTGGCGTCTTATAGTAACTTTGGCGCCCCTCTCTCTCTCTCTCTCTCTCTCTCTCTCTCTCTCTCTCTCTCTCTCTCTCTCTCTCTCTCTCTCTCTCTCTCTCTCTCTCTCTTCTACTCATCATCTTCCTATACGTCTCTTTCTCCTCCTTTGCCCTTTAATATTTGCTCATCACGCGCCCTCCCCCCACAGAAAAGAAAAAAAAATCGTAAGTTATATGCAAAGTTATAGCACAGACAATTAATTCAAGGATCTGCGCATGACTACTCGCTCTACGTTGTCAGAACAATTTACGTCACATTAAAAAAAGAGGTCCACTCAAATTAAAAAACAAGGGGTGGTACAATAACATTAACATTCATCATAACAACAAGAAACAACCGGACCCCAACTTGGCCTTTCATACTCAAATGCCGTTTCCTCCTACAATTCCTCCCACAAGATCTATCTTTGTCTCTCACCCAAGACCTACGATCTCATCAGCTACATTGGTGTAAAGATTTACTCCTGCATAGAGCTGTATATAAGTCACATTTCATCCCGCAGCTATGGCAAGTACATAATCACAACATAAGTCACATTTCATCCCGCAGCTATGGAAAGTACAGCATCACAACCCCCAAATGAATGAGGGATCAGACTAGTAACATCTCTCATCATCCCCAAGTAAGGGAAACAATATCGGCCATAACACGAGGGAGAGGGGACCCAGACAAGAGGTAATAAGGCCTGACCAATGCGGCCACCAAAACCGCCTCAACTGTTCCCAAATCAATCCAAGTACAAAACGGCCAAACACCTGGCCGCAACCTGCTACTTCCACATGTGCCTCTTTAAATGCGGATAGCACAACAAAATGGAGCTCCAAATCTCTGTCCTCTCACTGCCGACTATACAAAATATTATCACCCACTATTAACTCCACCAATCCCTTAACTTCCTCGCCGTCCACTTATGCCTTGTTAAGTAGTGGGGTAGTGCGTCCCTGAGAGACAGAACCCTCCTTGGGTAAGCTGGCAGCTGTTGTATTAGCAACTATTAGGTGGCTCACTACGTGAGCTAATACCGACCATGTCTGGTCCCAGCAGGGGAGCAGCCTGATCCCCGCCTCCGGTACATTACGCAGGAGAGGAAACTTTCACCTCCTCAGCAAAGTCATGAGCCTCCCCGCCCTCAGCACAGACCCCTAACACACTAGACACACCAGGCTCGGGCTCGGACCGAGTACCGATACCCAAAACCTCAAAGCCAGGTGACACCTTAGTGACACCTCCGAGTGGCTCCGCAGGCTGAAGCAAACCACCAAACAAACTATTTAGACCCAACACTCCAGCCTCACCCTTGACAAAACTCCCAACAAAGCCATGTGCTTTCTGCGTTGGTTTTGCGGTTGTGCAGTCAGCCCCAGAACAATGACTGAAAGACGAGTCCAACTCTGACTAGCCCAAACCCTCTCCAGCAGCGGGATAGAACTCTGGGCACTCTGCCACCACTGCGGGATCAACGCCAACTCTGCACCCCTCTAGTGGTGGCCCTGCTTTATTGCAATCGACCCCAGGGGTCACAGAACCCACGAGCGCCCGAGACCAGGGCACTCGCCTCGTCTCAGGACTATTAACACAACTAACATCAACGGCCTCCACATCTGGGACATAGTCCGTAGTTGGGTTCCTACACCCAGACTTTCCCGCCTGGCAAAATTATTCTCTAGAAGGAAATCAACGCCCGACACAGACAGGTCCTCCGTTAACGTCACCCCTGTCTCTGTGGTCACTAACGGGCACACAAACGTCATTTCCGCCGTAGCGAAGCTCTCTACAGCGCCAAATTCCCGGCACCATAGAGGCTTTTCGGAGTCAACTCGCCCCCCCCAGTAACATTCCGGCACACCGACTGCTGTGCAGCTGTATTTCTCAAAACAGTAACGGAATACTCAAGCCCATCAATCTCAGGAGTGTCCTTACACAAAAATGGGCGGCTCCAGTCCAAATCAGACCTTACGGGGGACGGGGAGGTACTAACAGATGAGGAGGCAGTACTTCCTGCCTTTCTATCCTCACAACTAAACACTGGCCGAACTTCATCACTCTCCTGCTCTCGGTCATGCGACACAATGAAAACCACTGGCTTCTGGAAGGATTAGGAAGACGTGGCTGTCACCAACTTAAAACAATTAAATTTGTCTAACTTTAAAAAACCCAGGTCTCTTCCAAGTAACGCTGCCTGCCTTTGTATGTCTATCTTGAGTGGTAGCTGGAGTATGACGGACTGTGTTAACCTGAATTAAATAGAGGGGGTTGGATGGCAACATACATACAAACACCCGCCTGCTCGCTGCCGCGCCTCACTCAGCACAGGCTTACATGAATGAAACGCTTTACTTCTGAAAATTCTTGTGACTAAGCTATGGGGGCTGAATGAATACTGATTATGTTATCGTCAAAAGCAACTCTTCTACTAAATGTTGGTTGAAACATGAAATTAATGAACAACAGGAAGTAAGGAAAATTAAGTGAGGAATATAAGAG
>NC_087166.1:19526265-19563765 GCF_035594125.1 Scylla paramamosain | reverse complement strand
TCTCTCTCTCTCTCTCTCTCTCTCTCTCTCTCTCTCTCTCTCTCTCTCTCTCTCTCATTTTTCTACGTGTCCTATGATAAGTTAGACAATTTTATGCAAGTGGCAGGAGCCGCACATGTCTCTTGAAAGAGCTTCACGCGGCTCGGGAGCCGCAGGTTGCCGACCTCTGCACTAGGGTATGTAAATTTCTGAAAAACTCTCGCAACCATGTATGAACTTGGAAAAGGTTGAGGATCACTTATTTCCTAAAGTACAAAAAGAGTGATTTCGATACACAAGTTTTTAGAAATAATTAACAACATCGCACCTTCACGATTCCCACGATGTGTTCAGTCTTGCGACCTTTGCTTGTACGAATGAAGACATCCAGCTGAGCCATGCTGAGGCCCGCCAACACAAACCTTGAAAAAGAGGATTTTTTTAAACTGTTTGTATTTGTATTTAAAACGCATGTAGATGAACAAAAGTAAGGTAATCAAACAGCAAAATGTCATTAAATGAATAAATATATGTATGGAAGCTAAAAAAAATTAACATATTTTTAGTTCAAAATAAAAAAATAAAAAATGATATCATTGTCGATCAAGGGCACCACGTCGTGAGACTGTCACCCCATAATTGCCACTAATAACCAAACAGAAAAAAAAGCGAAGAAAAGAAAATCCAACAGGATGTTTATTTATTTATTTATTTATTTATTTATATATTTTGCGAAAATAAAAAGGAAGTTACGAAAGAGGCTATTGTAAACATAAACTCTGAAACTCTCGAAGTGCCAAAGAGTATTAAAAGATGTGTGGCATGAGACAGTACCAGTAATGACATATGCAGTTATTTCATGTGCGAAGCATATTGACGTACGAAGTGTTGTGTGAGGCCTATTGTGACATTAGGGGTATGTGGATGGTGAAGAGAACTTGGGGTGAAGAATGAATCCTTCTTTTTGTGAAAAAAAAAGAAAAAAAAAAAAAAAAAAATAATAATAATAATAATAATAATAACAATGATAATAATAATAATAATAATATTAATAATAATAATAATAATAATAACAATAATAATAATAATAATAATAATAATAATAATAATAATAATAATACAATAATAATAATTATTATTATATTAATGGTGCTACTATTACTACTATTCCTACTACTATTACTACTGCTGATGCTGCTGCTACTATTGCTGCTGCTGCTGCTGCTGCTGCTGCTGCTGCTGCTGCTGCTGCTGCTGCTACTACTACTACTACTACTACTACTACTACTACTACTACTACTACTACTACTTTTTTTTTTTTTTTTAACATAATAATAATAATACCTCCACCCCATGTTTATTGATGTGTCAATTAGGGGCTCCATTACTTGGAGGTCATTAGCCCCAGCTCCCGCTAATGACTGTGGCATCCAACCATATCTAGTACTCTATAATATAAACATTAGTTGTTAACTATAAATTCATTCTACCTCTACTCTATCTACTCTTATGCCACTCTCCACCACTGTAGCCTCGCAGTCGAGGCCTCCTAAGTCTGCAGGTATGGGAGTGGAATGCCTTGTCCCCCTGAGACACAGGAGGGCAGATCTGAGGAGGGAGAATGAGAGACGGCACCTCATCCATGCGACGACATGGCTCCTTGGCTGGTGCTTCTTTTCTGCCATTAGGTCGGCTAGTCTTGAGTAGAAGCACTGAGCCTTGGAGCCCATCCCGCCAGATGTAGTGAAGACCAGAGGTGTGAAGCTGCCCTGGTCAACGTGTTGGATTCTCTCCCCATACGCTCGGATCTTCTCCTGCTCATTCTTGCGGTGGGCGGCCTCCAGGGAGAGTTCGTGGTGACAGGCGGCCATCGGGTCAAAGATCCGTATGTCCATGAATGCTTTCTGTCCCCTTGTCCAGAACCCTCGTGCACTGACGTCGACTCGAGCCTCGTTGGTGGTGTTGGCTGTTCTGTAGCGCAGGTGCTCGCCGTCTAGCGGCAGGAGGGTCGGTTCAGTGGAGACATCGTGGCACACCTCCCTGAGCATGCTGGCGGTCAGATCTCTCACCTCATCGTGCCTGATACATACGAATCCCCCCTTTTTGCACGTCATGGTGTGGTTGACGTCATTGGGGGAGCCACACACACAAGTACTGGGGAGTCCTTCCATCGGCCAGCCGTACCTCAGAGCAATGGCGTCGACAAATTCTTGTTTGTTGAGGCTGAAGCCCTTCGCTCTGATGGGCAGTGACGTTAGCCAGTTAGAGGCTCCCGTTTCCTGTGCAGTGAGGATTTTTCTCACTGTGGTTGCAGGCAAGATGTTTATCAGGTCTTCGAGACAGTTTCGTTGATGTTGTTGCCTATCTCTAGATATAATTCGTCCTTGCTCAGTGACTGCACTTTGGGCTATTTCACCATGTGCGTCCTGAGCAATGATCTTCTCTGTGAGGGACCTGGTGAGCTTGAGGGAGTTGAGGTTCTCCACAGTCGCCAACTTCTCAGGGGAGGTGATTCCCATCCCGCCCAGTCTTGGTGGAAGTTCGAGCAGCGCCCTTTCCCCATCTCCGATGGTGTGGTATCTCAGTAACGCTGGGAGGAAGGTGTTCCTTATCGAGACCTCCAGTGGTGCAAGGAGAGGGCTGATGCCTGGGATGGTGCGCATGGCGAATCTCCATCGATGCTGCAAGCCGTGGGTGTAGGCGGAGTAGGCTGCATGAGGCTCAGTCCTGGCCATGTCAGACAGGACTTCCACCTCATGTATCCACTCCTTCACCTTTTCTCCTATGTACTCCTTCTTGAACTCCTCTGTTCCGATGACAGCACCCAGATGCCGTTGTCCGTCCTTTGTTATTATAACTCCACTGCCACTGAAGCTATCCACTGCACTGTCATAGTGTTCAGGCTTTACAATAAGGACGGACTTAGCGGCATTGGGTGTGTACCCTATGATGGGACCATTGTCGTTCACTAAGCCCCACCATTTTTTCAAGTCTGTTATTTTGCCGGCCCCTGACAGGTCATCTGCGTACGCCACTTGCTTCACACTCGTTTTCTCATATGAGATAACTTGTTGCAGCACTGAAAGTCCGAGGGCGTACATCGCCATGGCCACTGGGTCACCTTGTGTTGTCCCTTCCATGGACTTTAACACCTTAACACTATTACCACTATTACTACATATGAACAAATCCGAGGGGTCACTATATGTGTTTTCTACATATTGTGCCAGAGGGGGACATTTTACTCGAATGTTGTGAAGCATTGTTTTTCTGTTAATAGTGTTGAAAGCGTTTTTGGCGTCCACTAATAACACCGCTTCACAATTGTCTTCACTGAACATTTCCCTCATAGCGTGGATGGCGGCTTCCCCTCCTGCCTGCTGTCCTGCACATACTTGCAGGTTCCCCGCTGCCCTCCTTACGTCGTCCTTGACCACCGTCATGACGCATTTACCCACGATGCGTCTTATCACCTCGCCGATGCCAATTGGTCTGCATCCCGGCTTTTTGTCCAGCGGAATTAATCGGCATGCGGTGAGAGCCTCGACGTGGTGACAATTTGTGGTGGCAAGCTTCCTCGCCAGTGCTGCCAGGGCGCCGCATAGGTCGTTAGCGGCGCTGCCACAGAGTGCGCCGCTCAACAGGCGACGCCACCCTCTAGCGTCTAGTCCTGAGGGACCAGCACTGCCGTGTGTCTGGAGAGACTTCTTCCAGATCATCTCTCCAGTTATCACCTCGTAGATGACATCATTGGGCTTGCGGAAAGGCCCCTGCATCCTGAGGCCCTCCTCGTCACTGGGGGGAGGATGTTTTTCCTTCAGCAGGTGGATGGTTTCCCTGGTGAGGGGCAACACTCCACCTGACTGCTGTTCATTAAGTGCCCGCAGAGCCCTGGACACCTGTCCTTGCCGCATATTGCCAGCGAAATTACGGGCTTTGTCTTCCTGCCCTTGTTGGTTTCCTGATGGCCTTGGCAGCCTCTTCTGGATGGCTCGGGCTTCCTCCAGGAGCTCATCCAGTTGGTTGTTCTGCCATAGACCCACTCTTCTTGCGACGGCTTTCACGTTTTCCGCCACCTTCGCATTTCTATGTGTCTTTTGAAAGAAGAGTTTTGGCAGTGTGAAGAATAATTTCATCGCATACGGTGCGAGGGGTGACTCTTGTAAGTAATTGTTGAGGAGGATGACCATCTCTTGTACAATTTTGTTGGTGGCTGCACACTTTGGTGGATCGAACAGATGACATGTCGACCACCCAACTAATTCTGTGTAAGTGTTGTTCACCCACATGGTTGTTTCTTCTTCTGTTAGTCCTTTCCAGACTAAGTTTCTCCTCCCGTTTGTATGTCTCGCGGCGTACACATTGTGTTGCGGTAGCGATGGGGCGTGTTGTGACGGTGTTGATGGCAGGGCAGCCTCCCCTCCCATCTCTGTCTCCATCGTTCGCTCTTGTTCCTCATCCTGCTGGGATTCCTGGCTGTCCCCTGGCTCCTCCTCCCTCTCAGTACCCTGGTGGTCACGTCCCAGGGGGTTTTGGCATCCATCTCCCTTTCTACAATTTATACACTTTTTGTTTTGTCTCACACATTGACAATTAACACATCTGTGTTCCTCTTTTGTACACTGACAACATCTTCTTTGTGCAGGTTGGTTAGACATTTTAATAACATGACATTATTAGAGAGAGAGAGAGGGAGAGAGAGAGAGAGAGAGAGAGAGAGAGAGAGAGAGAGAGAGAGAGAGAGAGAGAGAGAGAGAGAGAGAGAGAGAGAGAGAGAGAGAGAGAGAGATAGAGAAGTGAAGGAGGGAGGGGAGGGGAAGAGGTAGGAGGGAGGAGGGAGAGAGAAGGGAAGTAGGGGGAGAGGGAGGGTAAAGGGAGGAGTAGGAGGGAAGGGGAATAGGGGAAGGGAAAGTGACAACAGAGAGAGAGAGAGAGAGAGAGAGAGAGAGAGAGAGAGAGAGAGAGAGAGAGAGAGAGAGAGAGAGAGAGAGAGAGAGAGAGAGAGAGAGAGAGAGAGAGAGAGAGAGAGAGAGAGAGAGAGAGAAGTGAAGGAGGGAAGGAGGAAGGTTAGGGGAAGAGGTAGGAGGGAGGAGGGAGAGAGAAGGGAAGCCGGGGGGGAGGGAGGGGTAGGAGGGAGGGGAAATAGGGGAAGGGAAAGTGACAGAGTGACAACAGATAGAGAGAGAGAGAGAGAGAGAGAGAGAGAGAGAGAGAGAGAGAGAGAGAGAGAGAGAGAGAGAGAGAGAGAGAGAGAGAGAGAGAAGTATGAGGGAGGGGGGCGAGAGAGATAGGGAGAGAGAAGGGAAGGAAGGAGGGAGGGATGGTAGAGGGAGAGGTGGGAGGGAGGAGGAGTAGGGGAGGGGGAGTAGGGGAGGGGGAGGCGACAACAGAGAGAGAGAGAGAGAGAGAGAGAGAGAGAGAGAGAGAGAGAGAGAGAGAGAGAGAGAGAGAGAGAGAGAGAGAGAGAGAGAGAGAGAGAGAGAGAGAGGGAAGGAGGGAGGGGGAGTAGGGGAGGGGGAGGCGACAACAGAGAGAGAGAGAGAGAGAGAGAGAGAGAGAGAGAGAGAGAGAGAGAGAGAGAGAGAGAGAGAGAGAGAGAGAGAGAGAGAAACATTTATGGTAAATATGGGACTTAGATATGTATTACAGGCACTTTACTCAGTATTCCCTACAATGTTTAGCGGCAGTAGTAGTGGCAACAGCCGTCTTAGGAGTACCGTTACAACAGTTAGAGTGATAGTATATTACTACTGAAAATTTAATGAAGATCTGTAATTTTGGGTACTCACGTGGTGTGCATGGCTCCAATAAAATTAAACAGAAAGATTTATACCTAGTATTATAACAGAGATATCAGTCTATAATATATAGTAAGATTTATATAGAAATATATGGAGTAGGTGGCACCTGTATCCTCGACGGAGAGTGGATGGGCAGCCGCGCGGGCTGCTCGGAGTTTGCCCTACGCGATTTATCATCTGATAACCCTTCCGACCTAGTTCGACCCTTTCAACGGTCGCTCCGTGACGCTCACAATATCCACTGATTTCAGAATATGATAAATCAATATTTTTCACGTGATTTGTACGAGTATTAACACTGATATTACACTGGGCCCACCCTCTCCACTTCACTCATCTCTGTGTCTTTTGTCACAAAATTTCACAAAATTTTAACCTTAAAAATACACCTTAATCACGGAGCCACACACCCACACGTCTTACCCCTACCAAGCCTACTACTACTACTACTACTACTACTGCTACTAGTGCTGCTGGTACTACAACAATAACAATTACTACTACTACAACTACTACTACTACTACTAATACTACTACTAGTAGTAGTAGTAGTAGTAGTAGTAGTAGTAGTAGTAGTAGTAGTAGTAGTAGTAGTGAATCCAGTATTCCATTCTTGGGGACAGTTTTTCACCACCTTTGGCTTTCACCCTCAATGAGTAGCCTAATTAACCTTTAACATTGCTATTTTTTTATTTTTTTATTAGTGCAGCATCCTATTTCTGACCGTCTTGGAGATACACCAACATTATTGGTCTATTACTAATATGCAACCCTTTTGCTTATTCCAGCGATCTGTCCTCTCCGTTGGCCTCCTATGATTAAGACCTCTTATCTGCATCTTACTCTATTGCTGCTATTCCTCCTAAGGAAGCAGGGGTGATGTGGCGTTTTACTTCCGTTAAATGGTGGGAACAATTGATGTATCATTGTGACTTTCCGTGAAGTGACTACTACTTCCCTGTCAGGGACCCACCTCTCTGTGCTGAACGCAACGAAAATGAGGGTGTCTGGCATAAAATGGTACATTCCTCATTTTTTTTCTTTCGACGTTAAGTTTCTAAACTTTAATTTAACTTAACCTCTCTTCGTGCTACATGTAATAGACAGATCGCCCATCAAACGTACTGGAGGATATGCATTTCACATATCTGCACAGAATTCTGCTAAAATTGCTTTTAACTTTTATCTGTTGAAAATATCAGTACATCTTCAGACCTAGTTTCCCCTATAATTTATGACAATTATTCTTCTATACGTCATCCTCTCTCTATTTCAACTCATTGACACCACTGCCATCTCATCTATCTCAAAAGCTGAACTCTTTGCCTAGTGCCTTCCTAAATATTCAAATGTGCATGATGTTGTTTGATCCATACTGTTCCCCACCTTCAGAATAGTTCATGCCATTTATTAAGATTCTTCCTGATGATATTTTTCATGTCGTATCTGGCCTTAACCCTGAGAATGCTCGTGGAAATTATGAAATCACTCCTGTTGTTCTCTGTAATTGTGCCTCCATGCTCTCACCTTGCCTGGTACACCTCTTGCAACTTAGTCAACATCTACCTTTCTTGCTAGGCGATTGCCTGCACTCATCTTTTTTTCAAAAATAGGGTGATCACTCTAATCCTTGAAACTTTTTTTTATTATTAATTGTTCTTAAAGATCCATCACTTCACAACTTTACCGTTAGTATGAGTTTCGATGTAGTTATTCTGCTGTTGATCTTTTGGTTTTAGTCACTAAATCTTAATCTTTTTCTTTTAGGAATATTGATAAAACGATGTATTGGAAAAGGGTGTTCATATTAATCAGGATGGAATCTATAGCATTTCGTCTTATGAACTCCTTTCCTCTAACTCCTACACCAGCCTCCGAGTCCCTGTTTAGGGAGGGCACCATAAGTGTCCCCACCCCAGGTCGGACTACTCTTCTTGTATTGACCATAAGCGTCTTGACACCCCCCTCAACTTTTTATTCATAAACTTCTGCAACTTTCGCGGTCTTAGATCTAAATTTCAATGCCTAGAACATCACCTTTCCTCTACTAAACCGCATGGCCTTTTTTTTTTTTCTCTCTCTCTCATCGAAACACAGGTGAGGAAACTGGCAGTAACCCCTTTTCTGTTGCCTCCTACTTTCTCTATCCTCATTTCCAATATAACGCTGGATGTTGCGTCTATATGCGGAACGACTTGCTCTCGTGCTCTTGAATTTTTCACTATATGGCTACAACTACAGAGTCACTCTTAAATTAAATTGATATGTTCTGTATACCTCTCACCTACCCCTTTGACTATAAGAAAAAAAAATTCTCTGACTACTTAACTTCCAAAGTTGAACACATCCTAACTCTCTTCCATTTTGCGGAGATCTCCATTCTTGGAGACTTCAATGTCCACCGCCAGACTTGACTTTTCTCTCCCCTCACTGACCATCGTGAGAAAATAGTATTTAACGCTTGTATCCTTCACGACCTAGAGCAACTAGTGCAACACCCTACTCACATTCCTGACCGTCTTGAAGATACGCCAAACATTCTTGACCTTTTCCTAACTTCTAATCCTGCTTATGCCATTACCCTATCTTCTCCATTAGGATCCCCCGATCATAACCTCATATCTGTATCTTGTCCTATCGCTCCAATCCCTCCTCAGGATCCCCTATAAGCGGAGGCGTTTAGCCTTTGTTAACTGGGAGATCTGAGGAGGTATTATTCAGATTTTCCTTGGAATAACAACTGCTTCCGTGTCAGCGACCCGTCTTTGTGTGTTGAGCGCATAACAGGAGTGATAAGGTCTGGCATAAAGGAGTAGATTCCTCACTCTTTCACTCAACCTAAACTTTCAAAACTTTGGTTTAACACAGCCTGTCCTCGTGCTATACATGACAGATGGGCCACAAAAGGTATTTAAGTTTTCCATTACTTGAATCTCATGTACTTCATATTTCTGCCCGGATGCATGCCAAGTATGGCGAACTAGCCATCCCGAAGAAAAACCTACTTCAATAATAGGAAGTGTCAAAATCTTTGAAGATCTAATTTCCCTTGTGACTTTCGGCAACAAGCTGAAAACATCTCCAATGACTTGCTTCCTCATCGTTTTCTCCTTTATTTCAGCGTGATGGCACCACTGCCACCTCATCTATTTCTAAAACTGAACTCTTCACCAAAACCCTTGCTAAAAAACTACAGTTTGGATGATTCAGGGCTTGTTTCTACCTCTCCTCCATCCTCTGACTTCTGGCTGAGAGGCTGAGAGATGTTTTCAGCTTGGTACCGAAAATCACAAGGGGAGTTAGGGGAGATTTTTACACTTCATATTATTGAAGGATTTTTTTTTTTCGGGGTGGGTAGTTGGACATACTTGGCATGCTTCCGGGCAGAAATATAATGTGCATGATATTCAAGTGATGGAAAACTTAATTACCTTTTGTAGTCATGATGTGGTCCCTGCTATTGTTTTCTGAAACTACCTCCGTGTTTGCACTTTGCCTAGTCAAACTATTCCAACTCTGTTTATCAACATCTATCTTTCGTTCTTGCTGGAAGTATTCCTACATTCACCCTGTTTTTGAAAAGCGTGACCGCTATAATTCCTCAAACTATTTTCCTAATCCTTAAATTTCTTGCCTCTCTATAGTAAGATTCTTATAGTATCGCTTCACAACGTATATTTGGTTGCCATTATGAGTTTTGTCAAGGCCGCTTTCCTGGTGCTTTTCTAGCTTTCCTTAATGAGTCTTGGTCATCCTTTATTTAGGGATTTTAGTGAAACTTTCGCTTTTGCCTTGGAAATATTACCCTCCTACGGCTTCCACCCTTCTCTCTATAACTTCATCTCAAGTTTCCTTTTTGACCGTTTTGTTGCTTATGTGGATGATGGTCACTCTTCTTCCCTTAAATCTATTGACAGTAGTGTTCCCCAGGATTTTGTCTTGTCATCCACTCTCATCCTATTATTCATTAATGATCTTTTATACCAAACTCCATGTCCCATCCACTCCTACGCTGATGATACCACTCTGCACTTTTCCACGTCTTTTCCTAGACGTCCAATCCTTCAGGAAGTAAAAAAATTCACGCAGGAAAGCAACAGAATACCTGACTCTTGATCTCTCCAAATTTATGATTGGAGCAAAGCAAACATTATTGTTCAATGCCTTAAAGACTCGATTCCTTTATCTCTCAGCTTGACACAACCTTCCAGATAACTATCCTCTCGTCTTTAAGGATACTTAACTACCCCCTCCCTCCTTTACACTAAACATCCCTTGTATGTCGTTTAATTACATGTAATTTAAAATGGCAATTTCATATCTCATTTCCAGCTAAAGCAGTTTTTATGAAGCTTAACGTTCTGAGTCACCTCTGCCATTTTTTTTTTTCTCATCCTCCAACTAACTCTGTACAGGCGCCTTATCCATACATGTATGGAGTACGCTTCGCATGCATGGAGGGTTCCATACATACACTCTTTTAGGCAAAGTTAAATAAAAAGTTTTCCGTCTTATCAACTCCTCTCTTTTGAATGTTTTCAGCATCGCCGAAATGTTACATCTCTTGCTATCTTTTACCGCTGTTTCCATGCTAACTGCTTTTCTGATCTTGCTAACTGCATGTCTCCCTTCTCCCGTGTCCTCGGTGCACAAGGTTTTCTTTTTTCTCTCACCCCTATTCTGTCCACCTCTCTAATGCAAGAATTATCCAGTGTCCTCAATCAGTCATCCCTTTCTCTGGTAAATTCTGGAACTTCCTGCCTACCTCAGTATTTCCTGAATCTTATGACTTGAACTTTTTTCCAGAAGTAGGTTTCAAGACACTAATCCTCTTCTATTTCATCATTGTATTTGGCAATGGACCGGGAACTGACATTTAAGTGGGCTTTTTTCTTATTTTTTTTTTTTTTTACTTGTGTTGACTGTTTCCATGCTAACTGCTTTTCTGATCTTGCTAACTGCATGTCTCCCTTCTCCCGTGTCCTCGGTGCACAAGGTTTTCTTTTTTCTCTCACCCCTATTCTGTCCACCTCTCTAATGCAAGAATTATCCAGTGTCCTCAATCAGTCATCCCTTTCTCTGGTAAATTCTGGAACTTCCTGCCTACCTCAGTATTTCCTGAATCTTATGACTTGAACTTTTTTCCGGAAGTAGGTTTCAAGACACTAATCCTCTTCTATTTCATCATTGTATTTGGCAATGGACCGGGAACTGACATTTAAGTGGGCTTTTTTCTTATTTTTTTTTTTTTTTACTTGTGTTGACTGGGCCAGTGGCGTTACTTAAAAAAAACAAAAATAAATAATTAATAAGAAATAATAAAAAGAATAAAGACTGTCTTCGTCTGACCTTCATTCTCTCTTCGCAGCAAGCTGCATGTCTTTTTAGGTTTAATCGCTACCTCTGGTACCTGTTCTTTTGAGCTTGCATTGTTTCTTCCGTTATGTCACCACTCTGCACATAACATTCACTATTATGCTGCTCGTCATATTTTTTTTATGTCACTTTTGTCGGTGAATGTTGCCTGCTTTTGCATATCCTCCTGTCTATGATCTGAATTTTTTCAAAAAAAATATATCTAAAGACACTTCTGAGTGTTATTTATTTATTTTTTTTTTTTATGTGCCTTTAGACACTCGTACCTGTTTGACTTTTTTTTATATTTTTTTTCTTTATCAGAGCACTATTTGAATAAATGAGCGTTATTATAAATATATGGAAATTAGCAATAATATATATATATATATATATATATATATATATATATATATATATATATATATATATATATATATATATATATATATATACACACACACACACACACACACACACACACACACATACACACAGTCTTGACCTCACATAGGCAGGACGTGTGACCTTTGGCGCTCTCGAGCAGCCTCGGCCAGCTTGTTGGCCTTCCCCGCCCCCTATTGATAGTGACCCCAGTTTTTTCTGTTTTCAACTTTTAGCTTTTAGTTTTAGGCTCGCCCTGGTGGGATTGTTGTACTTGTGAACACATTTAGCGAGTGCGTGTTGATACATAAAGAATAATGTGTGCTTCAGTGCAAACGTACGAACGCAACTACCTCTTGCGTCGTAGGCGAGGATCCGGTTACCCGCCGCCCAACGTGATACAGTGCCTTAAGACCTTGAAACTATTTCGGAACCGCAGGTCGAGGGGAGGGAAACAAGTGCGTCCCATCAAGGTAGTGACTTCCAGTGCCAGAGGAGACCGCAGGGTGGAGAAGAAGGAATACAAGCACATTGAAGTGCCGCATGTGTGGTATAGTCTTCCCTCCCTCCTCTTATTTAATGCGACATCTCTGGCCAACAAGATGGACGAGTTGATTGTGACGGTGAGTTCTACTTGTGCGGACATTGTGGCGGTTACTGAGGCGTAGCAGATTGTTCCTGAGGTGTGCACGATGCAGGACTACCAGCTCTACCATCACCTCAGGTCAGGACGCAGGGAGGGGGGGGGGGAGTGTCCGTTTTCTGCCGCTCTGCCCTCAGCCCCTCACACCTCCCTGTCGATATTCCTGCCCTGTGGGTGAGAGTTACGCCCCCCTGCCATCCCAGCAACACGGCCTCCATCATTGTGTGCGTCGTGTACCACCCCTGACGAGTCACCACAGCACAGTTACTCACCGCTCACATCATCGACACTGCTGATGCCCTGAGGGTGAGGTATCCTGCCGCCAAACTGGTCATCTGTGGGGACTTTAACAGATTAGATATCAACGATATCCTACACCAGCTACACCTCACCCAGATTGTGGACTTCCCCACCCACCAGCAAGCCATCCTTGACCTTATACTGACAGACCTGGGCCAGCAGTACTCGCCCCCAAGCCGCTGCCTCCCATGGGATGGAGCACCCACCTCTCCATACTGTGGACACCCACACCCACCACCTCGACCCCCCGGTCACCTGTCACTAGGACCCACCGCCCCATACCTGACTCAGCCATGAGGGCGTTTGGGCAGTGGGTGACACAACACCCGTGGACCGAGGTGCTGGATGTGGAGGACGTTCACTTAAAATGGCAAAATTACGTCGCCACCACCACAGAAGCCTTCCACCTCTACTTCCCAGCCAAGAGCGTCACAGCGCACCTGTCTGATGGCCCCTGGATGACGCCCCGCATTACAAGACACATGCGTCAGCGAGCCTGGGCATTCCACTCCTGCCCGGAAACTAAGAAACAGAGTGATCAGGGAGATTAAGGCTGCAAAGGCAAGCTATTACCCAGACAAGATACACCACCTCAAGCTGACCAACAACAGATAGTGGTACGCTAAGATCAAAGCTTTGAGTGGCCTACAAAAGCACACTTCATCTCTTCCTTGCACCTCACACCTTCCTGCTAATCTCGCGGCTCAGGAGATGAACTATCACTTTGCTGCTATCTGTCAAACCTTTCCTCCCCTCCACACCACTCCACTTCAAGCTTAAAAAATTTAGGTTTTAGGAAGGAGATAGGAAAAAATTGGTTCTCAAATAGAGTGGTAGATGAGTGGAACGGACTCAGTAATCATGTAGTTAGTGCTAGGACACTAGAGAGCTTTAAGAGAAGATTAGACAAGTTTATGGATGGGGATAACAGATTGAAATAGGTAGGTGTGTTTCATACAGGGACTGCCACGTGTAAGCCTGGTCGCTTCTTGCAGCTTCCCTTATTTCTTATGTTCTTATGTTCTTATGTTCCTTCCTATCTTCCTGCTCCCTCCCCTCCCCCCTTTGTCCAGGCGGTGGATGTTTTTTTAAGAGAATACTCAAATTCAAACCAAGATCCACCACACCCACTGACCTTCCTATAAAAATTTACAAGGAGTTTGCTGTAGAGCTAGCAACGCCGCTATGCTCCATAATAAACGCCTCACTCTCCCAACACTCTTGCCCCGCGGAGTGGAAGACATCTTACGTCACCCCCATCCCCAAAACTTCCAGTCCACAGTCACTCAATGACCTCAGGCCAGTCTCTATCACCCCCATCCCTAGCCTTATTTGTGAAAATTTTGTGTATGACTGGGCCTAAACCAAAATTTGTAATACCGTGGATATCAGACAGTTTGGAAATATTAAAGCCACCTCCACCTCTCATTACCTGACCAGCTTCCTTGAATTCATCCACAGCCACCTGGACAAGCGAAACACCTCTCTAGCTGTTGCTTTTTTGGACTTCAAAAAAGCCTTTGATCTTGTGGATCACACTGTTGTCATCAGCAAGGCAGTAAGTCTGGGTCTCCCTCCTAACCTGGTAGGTTGGTTAGCCGACTTCCTCACAGGGAGGCGTCAGGCCGTTCGCAATCAGGGCTCTGTCTCTAATTTCCAACAGCTGACATGTGTGGTCCCCCAGGGGACCAAGATGGGTCCTCTATGCTTCCTCCTCCTCATTAACGACGCCCTTACTGACACCCCCCATCGCTGGAAGTATGTGGACGACTTCACCGTGGGCGTCCCAGTTTCCACCAAGAACAAGGACTACTCGCCACTGCAAGCAATTCTGGAGCGACTGCAGACGTGGACGGAGGAGAGTAAGATGACAATCAACCACAGCAAAACTGTGGTGATGCATTTCTGTACCTCCTCTGTACCAGCGCCCCTCCCCAGCTCACAGTGGGCCCTCACCCCCTCCAGGTGGTCCGATGTGCCAGGCTTCTCGGAGTCACGGTGGACGACCAGCTGACCTGGAAGCAGCATGTCGCCAGCACCGTAAGATCAACTACCTACAGGCTGTACATGCTGCGCAGACTCAGGTCGCTGGAGACGCCGACAGATGAGTTAAGGGAGGTGTACCTCACCTTCATCCTCCCCAAATTCATGTACGCCTCCCCACGTTGGTCCTCCTCCCTCACACACACTCAACAGTTACAGCTAGAGAGTGTACAGAAAAGGGCGTGCAGGGTCATCCTTGGTCCTGCCTACACAACCTATGAAGAAGCCCTGACCATCCTGAGTCTGTCCAGACTATCCACCAGGCACCGAGAGGCTCTGGAGAAGTTTGGAAGGGGACTACTGCATCACCCACGTCTCAGAAACATGCTGCCGCCTGACGTGCCTCGCCCGGTCCGTGCCACCAGACACCGCAACACGATAACGCCCCTAAAGGCGCCGCGCACGGACCGGTACAGACTCAGTGCGATTCCCACCATGGTGCGAGCTATCAATCAATAGTCCCTTCTAGATTAGACTTACCTTTAGGATTAATGTTAAGTATTTCCCCACCCCCTATGTACATTTTCAGTTTGTTAACTGCCTAAATAATAAACCGTTTATTATTATTATTATTATTATTATTATTATTATTATTATTATTATTATTATTATTATTATTATTATTATTATTAAGGTGTTCCAAAAGTCACTACACATTTTCTTTTTTTCTATTTCGTTTCAGGTATCATTCGAAGAGACGTGAGGCCATCAACATTTGACTTTCTAAGGCTTTGCATTTTTTTTTTTTAAGTGTATCATTCTATTGCCCATGGTTCACCAATTGACGTTGGAAGAGTGTTGCAAAACTACCGCCTGGGAAGAAGTTTTCAGACCCCAATTGGAGTTCATTTTGAGGTTTATGGCCGTCACACTGCTCCAACGCATAGCATAATTTGCGCTATCCATAGCCAGTTTCTCGAAACAGGATCTGTTCTTTACAAACCACACAGCGGAAGGCCTGTTACTATCACCACTGACGAAAACACCGAACTCCTGGAGCAGAGGTTTGCGCAAAGTCCATCTCGAGGGTTGCAATGGAACTCATCAACAAAAGCTCGATTTAGCGGATGATTCAGAGAGTGATAAAGCTCTACCCACACCGACTTTAGGTTGTTCAAATGCTTTAAGCAGAAGATTATGATGCACCATTACCGAAACGACTCTCAGCTCTTGGAAAAGTTATGGTTCAGCGATGAGTCTATCTTACATCTTTCTGTTTGGATAAACCGACACAATTGTCGAAGCATGAAGGAGACTTTCCGAAGCTGGTGGTACGGTGTGCCATGTCTAGCAGTGGGCTGATTGGACCATTTTTCTTCCGTGATGCATTCGGTAACACGACCACGGTTATAGGGGAAAATTACCTGGAGATGCTGCAGGAGTTTGTGCCACAGCTTTAGGCGAGGAGATCTTTCCAATGTCTTTTTTTTTTTTTATTCAACAAGACAGAGTCCCTCCCCACTTTTCTAGGTTAGTGAGAGATTTCCTGAACATAAAGTTTCCTGAACGATGGATCGGTCGCAGGCGTCCCCTGAAATGGGTTCCTCGCTGCCCTGACCTCAAATCTTATGATTTTTTTTTTTTGTCTGTGGGGCTGTATCAAAAGCAGGATGTATGTCATTAAGCCCCGTGATCTGCCATAGCTTGAGGAAAGAATCCGCAAGGCCTGCAGCGAGGTCGGGGGAGTTATGCTGCAAATGTCAGAGGCCTGCGTAAGAAGTTGGGTGAAGGTTGTCGAAAAGGGAGGCGCTCATGTGTAGGTATACGGCAAGTCTAACAAGTAAAACTACAATGACTTCTTTGTTAACACTAAAAAAATATGAATAAACTCAGTTTCTTGTGTAATTTTTAGGAATTTATGAAAAGTATATAGTGACTTTAGGGGCATCCTGCATATATATATATATATATATATATATATATATATATATATATATATATATATATATATATATATATATATATATATATATATATATATATATATATATATATATATATATATATATATATATATATATATATATATATATATATATATATATATATATATATATATATATATATATGAACAGATCCCACCCCTCTCACAGCTGCTCTGATACAAGTCAGCTTTCCCTAGGCTGCCACTGTTGCAGCCTAATATGGGGCAAATTACTTTGTGAACCCAGGTCAATTCACTGGTCATAAATATTTTTAGGCCCCAGGGGTCGCCACCCTGTCTCAGCCTATATGAAAAAAAAAATAATGCAGTGTCTCTCACTTGCCGAGAAAGGATTCGCAAGACTACGTTCAGGGGAAAGACAAACACAAGAACGACACAAGATGATTAGAACATAATATTTCATGAGCTACCACCCTCAACAACAATCTCCCACTGGTCCATAAGATATTCTAGACACCCGGCCTTGGACTAAACAATTTTGCATTTCATGGAAGATTAACTCTATCTCTTTAGAAAGTACCACGTTAAGGAGAAGAGGAAGAAAGTTAACCACAAGGGACATACAAAAATATATCCTCTGGCCAAAGACAACAACAGACAACTAAACGTAGACGACCAGTAGCATTTAAGAATAAGACACTGGACTTCGCCAAACAAGAGGGGACAAATGGCCGCTCACAAAATATTCGCCGCACAAACCCCGATCACAAGTGGTGTAACCACATCAAGGCAATTCCATTACCTTAAACTCCGAAAAAAAAAAAAACAGTACACAAAAATTCCTCCAGTGGGGCTAATACAATATTCAACAGTGCAGGGTGCACCACTAATATCTCCCTTTAATAATATTCAACTTACGCCCCCAAAATACAGCCCGGACCGCTAACTCTCTGAAACATGTCCTCCTCTCACTTTATTTTCAAACAACCATTGACTTGTAGGAACACAGAGTCGGCCGCCCATGTGACAGAGGTAGGGAAATGAAACGGGGAGGTCAGGAGACGCTCCTACACTCAGTCGCTCGCTCTCTCAGCGGCATTACATTTCGATTTATTTGCTTGATTAAGTTTATCAAAGTGTCCAGCTGAAACTTAATCGTCCTAGTTTTAAACATTGTTTCTTCTCTCTTTCTGGTGTAGTGGTTTTAGTATGCCAAAAAAAAAAAAAAAAATAGGGAGGGGTTGAAATAATTAATGTAATACACCAGGTTTTTCAACGAATCTGATTATACAACTCAGCGCCAAAACTCTCCCACTTCCATTCTCTCTCTCTCTCTCTCTCTCTCTCTCTCTCTCTCTCTCTCTCTCTCTCTCTCTCTCTCTCTCTCTCTCTCTCTCTCTCATATAAAAGTATCATTGTCTTCGGACAAGCACGGCATCTTTCCACGACCCGTGCACGAGACTCGGGTTCGAACTCAGTAGCGGCACTTCCTTGTATCTCAACATCCTTATATATATATATATATATATATATATATATATATATATATATATATATATATATATATATATATATATATATATATATATATATATATATATATATATATATATATATATATATATATATATATATATATATATATATATATATATATATATATATATATATATATATATATATATATATATATATATATATATATATATATATATATATATATATATATATATATTATTTTTTTATTTATTTTTTTTTTTATGTAGGAAGGATACTGGCCAAGGGCAACAAAAATCTAATAAAAAAATGCCCACTGAAATGCCAGTCCCATAAAAGGGTCAAAGCAATGGTCAAAAATTGGTGGATAAGTGTCTTGAAACCTCCCTCTTGAAGGAATTCAAGTCGTAGGAAGGTGGAAATACAGAAGCAGGCAGGGAGTTCCAGAGTTTACCAGAGAAAGGGATGAATGATTGAGAATACTGGTTAACTCTTGCGTTAGAGAGGTGGACAGAATAGGGGTGAGAGAAAGAAGAAAGTCTTGTGCAGCGAGGCCGCGGAAGGAGGGGAGGCATGCATTTAGCAAGATCAGAAGAGCAGTTAGCATGAAAATAGCGATAGAAGACAGCTAGATATGCAACATTGCGGCGGTGAGAGAGAGGCTGAAGACAGTCAGTTAGAGGAGAGGAGTTGATGAGACGAAAAGCTTTTGATTCCACCCTGTCTAGAAGAGCAGTATGAGTGGAACCCCCCCAGACATGTGAAGCATACTCCATACATGGACGGATAAGGCCCTTGTACAGAGTTAGCAGCTGGGGGGGTGAGAAAAACTGGCGGAGACGTCTCAGAACACCTAACTTCATAGAAGCTGTTTTAGCTAGAGATGAGATGTGAAGTTTCCAGTTCAGATTACAAGTAAAGGACAGACCGAGGATGTTCAGTATAGAAGAGGGGGACGGTTGAGTGTCATTGAAGAAGAGGGGATAGTTGTCTGGAAGGTTGTGTCGAGTTGATAGATGGAGGAATATAATATGTGACACCAGTTTTACTACTGTATTTCAAGAGAATCCCTTGGCCCCCTACACTGACTACAAACACCAGCAATATGAATTCATCTAGAACATATATATTATGGCCATGTGGGATGGAGACAGCATGGTGTCCCGGCGTTGTCTGCTTTTCCTGCCCATAGCCAAGTCCTCTGCATCCATGTATCGTTAACGGCTAACAGCTATCTCGCCGTTCCAAACTGTTTCTTCTTCTTCTGGGCCACCTGCTAATTGCTACGCTACCATGTTTACGGTACCTTCTTCAGGTGCTTCAGGCTTCTGTTAAGCTTTCTCCTGCCTGCCTGCCCATCAACCTGTACTCCCGTACAACTCTTCAAGCTGTCATCTTCTTTTCAAGATTGCATCATTACCTGCTATAGTGCTGCTGTCCCAGTCGCTTCAAGACCTTGGACCCTTCAAGCTGTCAAGTCTTCACTTCAATACTGATGACTCTCGACTGCTATAGTTCTGCTGCTTCTGTCGTTTCAGCAAGACTTCTCAGCTGTCAGTCTTCGCATCAATACTGCATCTCGACTGTTATAGTGCTGCGGTTCCAGTCGCTTCAAGACTTAGGACTTCTTAGCAAACAGTCTTTGCTTCAATACTGCATCTCGACTGCTTTAATGCACTTGAAAACTTAAGACTTCTCAGCCGTCAGTCTTTGCATCGTCGCCGTGTGCGTTGTGTATGTAATTCAATGCAGTGCTATTTTTGCAGTTAATATGGCAAAGCAAACCCTTCCTTTGTTTGTGGCATCCAGTGATATCATGTTTTTTTGGCTTGCGATTCTGTGTTGTGACGTCACGGTTACTGTGTGTCTTGTAAATGGCCAATGGTTACTTCATATATGTTTTAGCCTCTGTGATTGGTGCCGGCACAGTGTGCTTTCCCGCCTTTCTAGTGATGTCCCTTGCTCAGCTATCCAAGTGCCTGAACACTATTATGATGTCATTAATTATGTTACTGTTCTGTGAATTACACAGATCTTCTTCTCCTTCATACGACCTTAATCCCACTGTATTGCAGGGTCAGCCGCTCGAGTTATCCTTCTCCATCTGTTTCTATCCATTGCATTATCTTCTTGCACTCTTGGCTTGTTCATATCTCAACTTATTACGTCTCTCAATCTTATTCTCTGTCTCCCAACCCTCCTTCTTCCCCTAACCTCCACCATCATTGCCTTCCTCACTGCTTCATCCTCTTCTCTCCTTATCATGTGTCCAAAATATCTTAGTCGTGCTTCTCTTACCTTCTCCTTGATATTACATATTCCACACATTCTTCTTATATCTTCACTTTGCTCCCTTTCTAACAGTGAAATGCCAGCCATCCAGCTCATCATCCTCATCTCCGTTCTCTCCAGAATGCTTTCCTCTTTCTTCCTTAAAGACCATGTCCCTGCACCATACAGAAGTACTGGTCTCAACACACTTCAGTATATCTTCATTCTCAGCTTCAATGGTGTTTTCTTATCTAAGGTTACTCCACTCACTTCCCTCCATTTTTCCCATCCAGCTTTTACTCTTTGTCTATCTGCTTTTTCTATTCCTCCTTCTTCTGCAATTACTGATCCTAGGTATTTGAACACTCTTGTCTGCTTCAGTCTAATGCCATTCTCTGATGTTACATTTATTTCCTCATAGCCTTCTCTGTTGTCTTTTGTGTGTTCACTTTCATTCCCTTTCTCTCCCGGTTACCTTTCCATAATAAATATCTCTCCTGTAACTCTTCCTCGTGTGAGTTACACAGATATGCACACTCAGTACATTTGCACACACACACACACACACACACACACACACACACACACACACACACACACACACACACACTTTTTTTTTTTTAGCTAAGAGGGTCACTGGCCAATGGAAACAAAACCGAAAAATAAATCCCACTTAGCACCAGTACCAAAAAGAGACGTCAAGAAAATCGTCGAAAATTGAAGGATAAGTGTCTTGAAACCTCCCTCTCGAAGGAGTCATAGAAAGTCATAGGAAGGAGAAAATACAGAAGTAGGAAGGTAGTTCAAGAGTTAACAAAAAAAAAAAATGAATGACTGAAAATATTGATTAACTCTTGCATTAAAGAGTTGAACAAAATGGGAATGAGAGAAAAGAAGGAATTGAGAGAAAGAAGAAAATTTTGTGCAGCGAGGCCGCGAGAGGAGGGGAGGTATGCAGTTAGAGCAGGAGAGGAGAGCAGTTGCCATGAGAAAAATCGATAGAAAATAGCAAGAGATGCAACATTACGGCGATGAGAGAGAGGCTGAAGGCACTCAGTTAGAGGACAGGAGTTGATAAGACGAAAGGCTTTTGATTCCATCCTGTCTAAAACAGCGGTATGAGTGGAACCCGCCCCCACCAATACATGTAAGGCATGCTCCATACATGGGTGGATAAGGCCCTGTACAGAGCTAGCAGCTAGAGTGGAGATGAAAAAAAACTGGCAGAAATGACTCAGAGCACCTAACTTCATAGGAGCTACTTTAGGTAGAGATGAGATTTGAAGTTTCCAGTTTAGGTTAAGGATATCCCAAGGATGTTCAGTGTAGAAGAGTGGAACAGTTGAGTGTCAATGAATAAGAGAGGATAGTTGTCTGGAAGGTTGTGTCGAGTTGATATATGAAAGAACTGAGCTTCTGAGGCATTGAACAATACTAAGTTTGCTCTGCCGCAATCAGAAATTTTAGAGATATCAGAAATCAGGCTTTCTGTGGCTTCCCTGCGTGAATTGTTTACATCCTGAAGGGTTAGACATATAGGAAAAGACGTGGAGAAGTGCAGAGTGGTATCATCAGCGTAGGAGTGGATAGGGCAAGAAGTTTGGTTCAGAAGATCATTGATGAATAATATAAGTGAAATGACAGAACCCTGAGGAACACCACAGTTAATTGATTTAGGAGAAGAACAGTGACCATCTACCAAATGAGCAATAAAACGATCAGAAAGGAAACTTGAGATGAATTTGAAAAAGAGAAGGACAGAAGCCGTATGAGGATAGTTTGGAAATGCCTAAGTAAACAGGAAAAGTTTTACCAAGATCTCTAAAACAGGATGACCAAAACCCATGCTGGCGATCAGATAGAAGGTTGTGAATTGACAGATGTTTAAGAATCTTCCTCTTGATGATATATTTAATAAATAGAAAAAAAAAAAAACTTTAGATAGGCAGGAAATTAAAGCAATAGGACGGTAGTTTGAATGATTACAATGGCCATTATTTTTAGAAACAGGCTGAATGTAGGCAAACTTCCAGCAAGAAGGAAAGGTAGATGTTGATAGATAGACCTGAAAGAGTTTGAGTAGGCAAGGTGCAAGCTTGGAGGCACAGTTGTATCAGCCTCAACAATTACTTTTATTATGGAGAATGGATTCTGCAAAATCGGGCTGAAAATGTCACATCTACGCCTGTCAAGCTCAAAGCAGATGTACTACTCGGAAAAGCCTTGTCTTACTCTGAGAAAGTTGTAATCTTGGATGATTTACCTTCTTCTTCTATCGATAATGTATCTGCATCTGACAGCCATGACATGTCTTCTTTCCTGCCGATCAGGGATGATCACATATCTTTGCTTGATTACCCAGATATTCAACATTAATTACTCGCTCTCGTAAATTCTTTCTGGAATGTTGTCTCGCTCCCTGGTGAACCTTTGGGCTACACAGACGTCATCACTCATTCTATCTACCTGACGCCTGGATCCAGACCATCTTACACTCCCAGCTACAGGGTGCCACACAGCCGTCGTGTTATGCTTAATGAAACTGTGCGAGGTATGTTACTTCAGGATGTAGTGGAACCTGCCTGTTCACCTCATAACACTCCCTTCTTACTCGTTCCAAAGAAACAAGGCGATTGGCCTGTCGTTGTCGACTTCAAAAAAAATAAACGCATCCACCATTCATGACCGTTATCCTATGCCGAGGTTAGGTGATCGTCAGTCTCTCGGTGATTCAAATGCGGTATTTTACACCCTACATTTACACTCAGGATTCTTCCAAGTTGAATTAGAACATAAGAAATAAGGGAAGCTGCAAGAAGCGACCAGGCTTACACGTGGCAGTCCCTGTATGATATATACCTACCTTTTTCCATCTATTATCCCCATCCATAAACCTATCTAATCTTCTCTTAAAGCTCTCTAATGTTCTAGCACTAACAACATGATTACTGAGTCCGTTCCACTCATCTACCACTCTATTTGAGAACCAATTTCTTCCTATCTCCTTCTTAAACCAAAATTTTTCAAGCTTGAACCCGTTATTTCTTGTTCTACCCTGGTTGCTGATCCTAAGAATTGCTTACATCCCCCTTGTTATAACCCTTATACCACTTAAAGACTTCTATCAAGTCCCCTCCTACGTCTTTTAAAAAAATGTAAATTTAACAGCTTCAATCTCACCTCGTAAGGAATACTCCTCATCCCCTGTAATCTTTTAGTCATTCTCCTCTGTACTGATTCTAATGGACCTATATCTTTCCTGTAATTTGGGGATCAGAACTGCACAGCGTAGTCTAGATGAAGTCTGACCAGCGCCAAGTATAACTTTAATATTACTTCTGGCCTTCTACTTTTAACACTCATGAAAATTAATCCTAGTACCCTATTTGCCCTGTTCCTGGTCTCTATGCATTGTTTTCCTAGACGGAGTTCAGAGCTAACTATAACTCCTAAATCTTTCTCGTACCCTGTACTTACCAGAGTTTCGTTGTTTAATGTGTACCTACTGTGTGGGTTTCTTCTACCTACGCTAAGTACTTTGCATTTATTGATATTAAATTGCATTTGCCATCTGTCCGTTCATTCATTCATCCTATCTAAATCTGATTGCAAGGCGATGGCATTTAATTATGATCTAATTAACCTACCTATCTTTGTGTCATCCGCAAATTTACTAACATCACTACTAATTCCACTATCCAAGTCATTGATATATATAATAAATAACAATGGCCCTAATACTGATCGTTGTGGCACCACACTAATTACATGACCCCCACTCGGATTTCGAGCCGTTTATTACAACTCTTTGTCGCCTGTCGCTAAGCCATGACCCTATCCAGCCTAACACCTTCTCATCTATCCCGTGTGCCTTAACCTTTCCCAGAAGCCTTTGATGGGGTGCCTTCTCAAATGCTTTACTAACGTCCAGATATAAGATATCATAACTATCACCATTATCTACTGCCTCGTACACCTTACTGTAAAAACTTTGTAAAAAGTTTGTCAGGCAAGACTTCTCCTTCGCGAAGCCATGCTGTGACTGATTTATCAAGTTATGTTTATCTAAATGTTCCCTAATGTTCCTCGCTATTATTGACTTCAATATTTTACCTACAACTGAAGTTAAGCTCACAGGTCTATCTATAGTTAGATGCTAAAGTTTTAACTCCTTTCTTAAAAATGGGTACTACATTATATATATGTATATATATAATATATATATACATATATATACCTGCCTCCACATTACTGGTACCTCATCTGACTCAAGTGATTTCCTAAACACAGAAACTAACGGCTCACTAATAACTTCTTTGCATTTCTTAAGTACTCTGAGATATATTTCATCTGGTCCTGGTGTCTTGAACTATTTTAGCCTATCTATCTCCTGTTCCACTATCTCCTTAGTTATAGAAATATATGTCAGCTTCTCATTCTCATCTGCTCTAAACATCTGTTCATTATCTGGCATATCATGCATGTTTTCCTGGGTGAAGACAGTAAAGAATTACTCATTCAGAATTTTACTAATCTCCCCAGAACTAACCAGCTCCCGATCTGCTGCCTTTAATGGAACTTTAGTATCCTTATTCTTTTTCCTGTATACCTGATAAAATCCCTTGGGATCTGTCTCTGCCTGGCTGGCTACCTTTAATTCATTTTTGCCCTTAGCTTTCCTCGTTAACTTCCTGACTGTTCTAACTAATTGTGACCATAAAACTTCTTCATCTGCCCTTAATTTTTTATATGTTCTTCTCTTACGCCCTATAAAATGTTTTAACCTAGCAGTCATCCATTTAGGATCATTTTTCTGTGATCTTATTGCCCTATACTCGTACATCTAGAATATTATTCCCCCTTGTGGGTTCTACGACTACCTGTTTTAAAAAATTATCCTGAATTACCTTAAAAAATTCTTCTGCTTCCTTGTTACCCACCATCAGACTCCAGTCGATATTCCTAAAATTAAAATCTCCTACCACACACACCTGACTGTACCTGCCTGCTCTATTTATTTCCTGTCACAGTGAGGTGTTAATTTCCTTTGTACTGGTCGGTGGTCTGTACACTACTCCCAGTACTACTGACTGTGATCCTTCCTTAATATCTACCCATATCGACTCTGTTTTTTTATCTGTTTTAATTCTACTGTTAATACAACACTGTAATGTGTTCCTAACGTGTAACGCGACGCCTCCTCCTCTCCTGTTTTCCCTATCTTTATAGAACAGTGTATAACTATCTATCTTAACCTCTGGATTAAATATTTTTCCAGACATATCTAACCAAGTTTCAGTTAAAGTAATGATCAATGTGCTCTACACACGCTATTCCTCTAAGCAAGTCTGTTTTATTCAAAATATTTCTACAGTTTGTGTAGTAAACACTTAAGCTATTTATCACCTTCCCTGAGCTTGCTACTTTTCTAGATTTAACTAATTTGTCTTTTGGTTTCACCTCACAACCCCTTCTTCCCTCCCGACTGACGAAAAAAGCGCTGGAGTGCAGTTACCTCCCGCTCGAATGTTCCGGCCAAAACACGAACACCCTGGCGTGATAAATGCTCTCCATCCCTGGCGTACAAGGTGTCCCTACCATAGAAAAGGTCCCAGTTGTCGATGAACGTCCATCCATTACTCTTACAATGATTCGCGAGCCTGCGATTCACTGTAATAGCCCTGGACAGCCACTCAGCACCAACTCCCCTCCTCGGCAAGACACCACATACCATGGGGATCCCTCCCTTGTCCCTAATCCTGTCCAAGGCCTGTCGAAACCTTCCGATAAGCTTCTCACTCTTGACCTTACCAAGGTCATTCCCTCCCGCACTGACAAAAACAATGGGCTTGGTCCCATCGTTTTCCAAGCATGTGTCTAGCTACCTTCCCTATCCCGGCCCCCGGCAAACACACCCTCGACCTACGCTTCCTATCTCTAGCACAGAACGCGCTGTCTAAGTGCCTAACCTGACTATCACCAAACACAAGCACTCTGTCTTGGGGCAAGATAACTGCGTCTGCCCCCTCCTTCTTGTCCCCTCCCGCCATGTGCACCTCCATCTCCTTCACTTCCTCCAGCACACTGAAGGGATTCTTCGTCTCCACGCAAGGCGCCCTGAGGACCTTCAGCCTGACGATGGTGACGATGGGGCACGACCCTCCCACAGGTGCTGAGATCCTCTCACGAAACTCAGCCTGCACCTCCGAGATCCTTCGATGAAACTCAGCCTCCACCTGAATTATTCCATTCATGTAGTGTGAAAAGGAACAAGATGCCTTCACTGACCATCCTGGTAAACTAGCCTACAACTTTGCTATCCTCCATGACCTAGAGCAATTGGTGCAACACCCTACTCGTATTCCTGACCGTCTTGGAGATACGCCCAACATTGTTGACCTTTTCCTGACCTCTAATCCTTCTGCTTATGCTGTCACCCTTTCTTCTCCGTTGGGCTCCTCCGATCACAATCTCATATCTTTATCTTGTCCTATTACTCCAATCCCTCCTCAGGATCCCCCTAAGCGAAGGTGCCTCTGGCGTTTTGCCTCTCCTAGTTGGGGGGACCTGAGGAGGTATTTTGCTGATTTTCCTTGGAATGACTACTGCTTCCGTGTCAGAGACCCGTCTTTGTGTGCTGAGCACATAACAGAGGATATAGTGTCTGGCAAAGAGGCATACATTCCTCACTCTTTTTCTCGTCTTAAACCTTCTGAACCTTGGTTTAACACAGCTTGTTCTCGTGCTATACATGATAGAGAGGTGGCCCACAAAAGGTACTTAAGCCTTTCATCACCAGAATCTCATGCACTTTATATTTCTGCCCGGAACCATGCCAAGTCTGTTCTCCAACTAGCCAAAAACTCCTTCATTAACAGAAAATGTCAAAACCTTTCAAGATCTAACTCCCCTCGTGATTTCTGGCATCTAGCAAAAAATATCTCCAATAACTTTGCTTCTTCTTCTTTCCTTCTTCTACTTCAACCAGATGGCACCATTACTATCACATCTATTTCTAAAGCTGAACTCTTTGCTCAAACCTTTGCTAAAAACTCTACCTTGGAAGATTCTGGGCTTGTTTTCCCTCTCCTCCACCTTCTGACTACTTCATGCCACCTATTAAAATTATTCACAATGATGTTTTCCATGCCCTCGCTGGCCTAAACCCTCGGAAGGCTTATGGACCTGATGGGGTCCCTCCTATTGTTCTCCGAAACTGTGCCTCCGTGCTTGCACCTTGCCTAATCAAACTCTTTCAGCTCTGTCTGTCAACATCTACCTTTCCTTCTTGCTGGAAGTTTGCCTACATTCAACCTGTTCCTTAAAAGGGTGACCGTTCTAATCCCTCAAACTACCGTCCTATTGCTTTAATTTCCTGCCTATCTAAAGTTTTTGAATCTATCCTCAACAGGAAGATTCTTAAACATCTATCACATCACTACCTTCTATCTGATCGTCAGTATGGGTTCCGTCAATGCCGCTCTACTGGTGATCTTCTGGCTTTCCTTACTGAGTCTTGGTCATCCTCTTTTAGAGATTTTGGTGAAACTTTTGCCTTGGACATATCAAAAGCTTTTGATAGAGTCTGGCACAAAGCTTTGATTTCCAAACTACCCTCCTACGGTTTCTATCCTTCTCTCTGTAACTTCATCTCAAGTTTCCTTTCTGACCGTTCTATTGCTGCTGTGGTAGACGGTCACTGTTCTTCTCCTAAATCTATTAAGAGTGGTGTTCCTCAGGGTTCTGTCCTATCACCCACTCTCTTATTATTCATTAATGATCTTCTAAACCAAACTTCTTGTCCTATCCACTCCCACGCTGATGATACCACCCTGCACTTTTCCACGTCGTTTCATAGACGTCCAACCCTTCAGGAGGTAAACATATCACGCAGGGAAGCCACAGAACGCCTGACTTCTGATCTTTCAAAAATTTTTGATTGGGGCAGAGCAAACTTGGTATTGTTCAATGCCTCAAAAATTAAATTCCTCCATCTATCAACTCGACACAACCTTCCAGACAACTATCCCCTCTTCTTCAATGACACTCAACTGTCCCCTTCTTCTATAATGAACATCCTCGGCCTTTCCTTTACTTATAATCTGAACTGGAAACTTCACATCTCATCTCTAGCTAAAACAGCTTCCATGAAGTTAGGTGTTCTGAGACGTCTCCGCCAGTTTTTCTCACCCCCCCCCCAGCTGCTAACTCTGTACAAGGACCTTATCCGTCCATGTATGGAGTATGCTTCACATGTCTGGGGGGGTTCCACTTATACTGCTCTTTTAGACAGGGTGGAATCAAAAGCTTTTCGTCTCATCAACTCCTCTCCTCTAACTGACTGTCTTCAGCCTTTCTCTCACCGCCGCAATGTTGCATATCTAGCTGTCTTCTACCGCTATTTTCATGCCAACTGCTCTTGTGATCTTGCTAACTGCATGCCTCCCCTCCTTCCGCGGCCTCGCTGCACAAGACTTTCTTCTTTCTCTCACCCCTATTCTGTCCACCTCTCTAACGCAAGAGTTAACCAGTATTCTCAATCATTCATCCCTTTCTCTGGTAAACTCTGGAACTCCCTGCCTGCTTCTGTATTTCCACCTTCCTATGACATGAATTCCTTCAAGAGGGAGGTTTCAAGACACTTATCCACCAATTTTTGACCACTGCTTTGACCCTTTTATGGGACTGGCATTTCAGTGGGCATTTTTTTATTAGAGTTTTGTTGCCCTTGGCCAGTGTCCTTCCTACATAAAAAAAAAAGAACAAAAAACCTTGCTTTTCCAAATTTCGAGAAAGATTTCATCTTCTACACTGACGCTTCTGGATTTGGAATCGATGCTGTTCTCATGAAAGAAAGATTCACCTGGTAATGATCGCGTATTAGCGTATTCTAGCAAACTTCTCAACAAGACAGAGCAAAATTATGACGTCACAAAGCGTGAAAGTCTCGCCGTGATCTGGGCGTTACGTCATTTCCGTAAACTCATCTTAGGCTATACGATTTATGTTCACACTGATTATTATGCTGTCACAGAGACCTTGAAAGGCAACAACTTCACAAGTCAATTTGCTCGCTGGTATCTCACGATTAAGGAATTTAATCCTACTTTTGCATTTATTCCTGGTAAGGCAAACTCACTGGCAGACACTATCACGCAGCGTTGCCGCTATCTCTGCAATGACAGAAAATCCTGCCATGCCAACCATGGATAAAATAAGGAAACATCAACGTTCAGACGCCTTCTGTTCTAGTGTTGCTTATTATCTCGAATCTGGTGATGAGACAAATCTTCCTAAGTTGCAAGTGAGTGCTGATACGTTTTTCATGTTTTTCTTATAATCTAGTGATGTCTCTACTGACAATTCTAGTGAGCGTTTATCTCAGCTCGTGATACCTCAGTCGCTAGTGAGTACCATGCTTCACGTTCACGATCCACCCCACGCAGGACATCCAGGCCGTGACAGATGCCTCGCGTCAAATGTCGTCTCCGCTATTTTCAGTTTACTTATAACCTCATTCACGATCGCCTCACTGCGTCGCAATCTGAGATGCTGCGAAAACAACATCGTAAAGCGAAAGGTTCTTCCACTGAAGTTGGCGATATAGTCTTCGCCAGAGTTCACGATCGTAACCCTAAACTAGATCCATTGTTCTTTGGGCCAGACTCTGTAATGGAATCTCTCCATGGCGACAAAGTAAAAATTCTAGATCTCAAAACCTTATGGGATTCGATGATGAGTGCGCGCATCAGGTATTACTAAGTTCTGCTTTAACAGATCCTTCAAGCGACTCAAGCTTAACCACACACACACATCCTCTTTCAGAATGAAATATCGTTCCCATTCCAAGGTTTAATTATCCAGTTTCAACATCATGTACATATGTGTATATTTGTCCTTACTTGTATGTGTTGTACATGTATTATATTATATCATCATGTCTGTAAGATATTATTAATGTTTTCGTTGCGTACTCTCTCTCTCTCTGAAGTCATATATCACCTGTTAATCGCTCCCATCTTACTGGTCTTTTCTTATATCCAAATGCAAGGGCGCATTTATTGTGGGGGAAGACATCTGCATCAGTCTCAAATATATATATATATATATATATATATATATATATATATATATATATATATATATATATATATATATATATATATATATATATATATATATATATATATATATATATATATATATATATTTTTTTTTTTTTGTGGGGGAAGACATCTGCATCAGTCTCAAATATATATATATATATATATATATATATATATATATATATATATATATATATATATATATATATATATATATATATATATAGTGAGGTCTTAAGCACTGTTCAGGGGGTGCTGTGAACTTATTATTAAACCCAGCTGAGACCTCACTGAACGATTCCCTTTGTTTCTCACAACACAAGGGGACAGTCACAGCCTGCCCTCTAAAGACAACCTTCTTCCTCCACACAAAACTACAAGCACCTAATAACACACAAACTCTTCATTCAAAAGTTTTAAAATCATCATGGCGACTCCTACACCAGCCTCGCAGTCTCCATCTGGGGAGGGGACCATAAATGTCCCCAGGTCGGACTGCCTTTCTGTCGATGACCCTAAATGTCTTGACACCCCCCTCAACTCTTTCTTCATTAACTTCTGCAACATTCGCGGTCTAAGATCTAATTTTCAATCTGTAAAACACCACCTCTCCTATTCTAAACCTCATCTTCTTTTCCTCACTGAAACTCAGGTGTCTGAGGCAACTGACGGTAGCCCCTTTTCTGTTCCCTTCTACTTTCTCTATCCTCATTTTCGATCCAAAGCTGGATGCTACGTTTATGTGCGCAATGACTTAACCTGCTCTCGTGCCCACGCTCTTGAATCTTCCGAGTTTTCCACCATCTGGCTACGACTACAGAGTCACTCTCATACTAAATTTATCTGTGCTGTATACCTCTCACCTAACTCCTCTGACTGTAAGAAAATGTTTGACTACTTAACTTCCAAAGTGGAGCACATTCTGACCCTCTTCCTTTTTGCAGAGATCTCCATTCTTGGAGACTTCAATGTTCACCACCAGCTTTGGCTTTCCTCTTCCTTCACTGACCATCCTGGTGAACTAGCCTACAACTTTGCTATCCTCCATGACTTAGAGCATTGATGCAACACCTTACTCGTATTCCTGACCATCTTGGAGATACGTCCAACATTCTTGACCTTTTCCTGACCTCTAATCCTTCTGCTTATGCTGTCACCCTTTCTTCTCCGTTGCGCTCCTCCGATCACAATCTCATATCTATAGCTTGTCCTATCACTCCAATCCCTCCTCAGGATCACCCTAAGCGAAGGTGCCTCTGGCGTTTTGCCTCTACTAGTTGGGGGTACCTGAGGAGGTATTTTGCTGATTTTCCTTGGAATGACTACTGCTTCCGTGTCAGAGACCCGTCTTTGTGTGCTGAGCGCATAACAAAGGTGATAGTGTCTGGCATGGAGGCATACATTCCTCACTCTTTTTCTCGTCCTAAACCTTCTAAACCTTGGTTTAACACAGCTTGTTCTCGTGCTATACATGATAGAGAGGTGGCCCACAAAAGGTACTTAAGCCTTCCATCACCAGAATCTCATGCACTTTATATTTCTGCCCGGAACCATGCCAAGTCTGTTCTCCATCTAGCCAAAAACTCCTTCATTAACAGAAAATGTCAAAACCTTTCAAGATCTAACTCCCCTTGTGATTTCTGGCATCTAGCCAAAAATATCTGCAATAACTTTGCTTCTTCTTCTTTCCCTCCTCTATTTCAACCAGATGGCACCACTGCTATCACATCTATTTCTAAGGCTGAACTCCTCGCTCAAACCTTTGCTAAAAACTCTACCTTGAACGATTCTGGGCTTGTTCCTCCCTCTCCTCCACCCTCTGATTACTTCACGCCACGTATAAAAATTCTTCGCAATGATGTTTTCCATGTCCTCGCTGGCCTAAACCCTCGGAAGGCTGATTGATGGACCTGATGGGGTCCCTTCTATTGTTCCCCGAAACTGTGCCTCCGTGCTTGCACCTTGCCTAGTCAAACTCTTTCAGCTCTGTCTGTCAACATCTACCTTTCCTTCTTGCTGAAGTTTGCCTACATTCAACCTGTTCCTAAAAAAGGGTGACCGTTCTAATCCCTCAAACTACCGTCCTATTTCTTTAATTTCCTGCCTATCTAAAGTTTTTGAATCTATCCTCAACAGGAAGATTCTTAAACATCTATCACTTGACAACCTTCTATCTGATCGTCAGTATGGGTTCCGTCAATGCCGCTCTACTGGTGATCTTCTGGCTTTCCTTACTGAGTCTTGGCCATCCACTTTTAGAGATTTTGGTGAAACTTTTGCTGTTGCCTTGGACATATCAAAAGCTTTTGATAGAGTCTGGCACAAAGCTTTGATTTCCAAACTACCCTCCTACGGTTTCTATCCTTCTCTCTGTAACTTCATCTCAAGTTTCCTTTCTGACCGTTCTATTGCTGCTGTGATAGACGGTCACTGTTCTTCTCCTAAATCTGTTAACAGTGGTGTTCCTCGGGGTTCTGTCCTGTCACCCATTCTCTTCTTATTATTCATTAATGATCTTCTAAACCAAACTTGTTGTCCTATCCACTCCTACGCTGATGATATCACCCTGCACTTTTCCACGTCTTTTCATAGACGTCCAACCCTTCAGGAGGTAAACATATCACGCAGGGAAGCCACAGAACGCTTGACTTCTGATCTTTCTAAAATTTCTGATTGGGGCAGAGCAAACTTGGTATTGTTCAATGCCTCAAAAACTCAATTCCTCCATCTATCAACTCGACACAACCTTCCAGACAACTATCCCCTCTTCTTCAATGACACTTAACTGTCCCCCCCTTCTACACTGAACATCCTTGCTCTGTCCTTTACTTATAATCTAATCTGTAAACTTCACATCTCATCTCTAGTTAAAACAGCTTCTATGAAGTTAGGTGTTCTGAGACGTCTCCGCCAGTTTTTCTCACCCCCCCAGCTGCTAACTCTGTACAAGGGCCTTATCCGTCCATGTATGGAGTATGATTCACAAGTCTGGGGAGGGTTCCACTCATACTGCTCTTCTAGACAGTGTGGAATCAAAAGCGATTTGTCTCATCAACTCCTCTCCTCTAACTGACTGTCTTCAGTCTCTCTCTCACCGCCGCAATGTTGCATATCTATCTGTCTTCTACCGCTATTTTCATGCTAACTCCTCTTGTGATCTTGCTAGCTGCATGCCTCCCCTCCTTCCGCGGCCTCGCTACACAAGACTTTCTTCTTTCACTCACCCCTATTCTGTCCACCTCTCTAACGCAAGAGTCAACCAGTATTCTCAATCATTCATCCCCCTCTCTGGTAAATTCTGGAACTCCCTGCCTGCTTCTGTATTATCACCTTTCTATGACTTGAATTCCTTCAAGATGGATGTTTAAAGACACTTTTTCATCAATTTTTGACCACTACTTTGACCCTTTTATGAGACTGGCATTTCATATGATATATGTGATATGTTTACCTCCAGAAGGGTTGGACGTCTATGAAAAGACGTGGAGAAGTGCAGGGTGGTATCATCAGCGTAGGAGTGGATAGGACAAAAAGTTTGGTTTAGAAGATCATTAATGAATAATAAGAAGATAGTGGGTGATAGAACAGAACCCTAAGGAACATCACTGTTAATATATTTAGGAGAAGAACAGTGACCGTCTACCACAGCAGCAATAGAACGGTCAGAATTTGAGATGAAGTTACAGAGGATAGAAAGCGTAGGAGGGTAGTTTGGAAATCAAAGCTTTGTGCCAGACTCTATCAAAAGCTTTTGATATGTCCAAGGCAACAGCAAAAGTTTCACCAAAATCTCTAAAAGAGGATGACCAAGACTCAGTAAGGAAAGCCAGAAGATCACCAGTAGAGCGGCCTTGACGGAACCCATACTGGCGATCAGATAGAAGGTTGTGAAGTGATAGATGTTTAAGAATCTTCCTGTTGAAGATAGATTCAAAAACTTTAGATAGGCAGGAAATTAAAGCAATAGGACGGTAGTTTGAGGGATTCGAACGGTCACCCTTTTTAGGAACAGGTTGAATGTAGGCAAACTTCAGCAAGAAGGAAAGGTAGATGTTGACAGACAGAGCTGAAAGAGTTTGACTAGGCAAGGTGCAAGCACGGAGGCACAATTTCGGAGAACAATAGGAGGAACCCCATCAGGTCCATAAGCCTTCTGAAGGTTTAGGCCAGCGAGGGCATGGAAAACATCATTGCGAATAATTTTAATAGGTGGCATGAAGTAGTCAGAAGGTGGAGGAGAGGGAGGAACAAGCCCAAAACCGTCCAAGGTAGAGTTTTTAGCAAAGGTTTGAGCAAAGAGTTCAGCTTTAGAAATAGATGTGATAGCAGTGGTGCCATCTGGTTGAAATAGAGGAGGGAAAGAAGAAGAAGCAAAGTTATTGCAGATATTTTTTGCTAGATGCCAGAAATCGCGAGGGGAGTTATATCTTGAAAGGTTTTGACATTTTCTGTTAATGGAGGCGTTTTTGGCTAGTTGGAGAACAGACTTGGTATGGTTCCGGGCAGAAATATAAAGTGCATGAGATTCTGGTGATGAAAGGCTTAAGTACCTTTTGTGGGCCACCTCTCTATAATGTATAGCACGAGAACAAGCTGTGTGAAACCAAGGTTTAGAAGGTTTAGGACGAGAAAAAGAGTGAGGAATGTATGCCTCCATGCCAGACACTATCACCTCTGTTATGCGCTCAGCACACAAAGACAGGTCTCTGACACGGAAGCGGTAGTCATTCCAAGGAAAATCAGCAAAATACCTCCTCAGGTCCCCCCAACTAGTAGAGGCAAAACGCCAGAGGCACCTTCGCTTAGGGTGATCCTGAGGAGGGATTGGAGTGATAGGACAAGATAAAGATATGAGATTGTGATCGGAGGAGCCCAACGGAGAAGAAAGGGTGACAGCATAAGCAGAAGGATTAGAGGTAAGGAAAAGGTCAACAATGTTGGGCGTATCTCCAAGACGGTCACGAATACGAGTAGGGTGTTGCACCAATTGCTCTAGGTCATGGAGGATAGCAAAGTTGTAGGCTAGTTCACCAGGATGGTCAGTGAAGGGAGAGGAAAGCCAATTAAATATGTACGCATGTACGTATTGAAGGAACTTAATGTTCACTGATTCTATGCGTTAGATTCCGATAAATTGGAGAAACCAAGAGGACTCTAATACAGAATTAGTGAATATAATGGTACTTTATTGAGTACATAGAAACAGTCAGCTCACCCCACATATATATATATATATATATATATATATATATATATATATATATATATATATATATATATATATATATATATATATATATATATATATATATATATATATATATATATATATATATATATATATATATATATATATATATGTGTGTGTGTGTGTGTGTGTGTGTGTGTGTGTGTGTGTGTGTGTGTGTGTGTGTGTGTGTGTGTGTGTGTGTGTGTGTGTGTGTGTGCGCTTCGTTAAATTTGATGCCATACTCAACAAATATTAACTTATTTAAGATATTTTCCTTATATTTTATGATTGCCCTTTTCTCTTTTGTAATTAGGGTTATGACTTCGCTGAATTTAATAATTTTTGCTAGACGAAAGCAATGTATTTAATTGTGACCATTTTCATGGCAATAAGTGCATGAAAGAGGTGGACGCCAGGATAAAGGCAACACCTAAGGGGAACGAATCTCGACGGGAAATGTCTGAGATGGAGGTGAAGATGCTGGTATTTTATTTTATTATTTCTTAAGAGGTCCACTGTCCAAAAGAAAAAAAAAGAAAAAGAAAAAAAAATAAATAAATAAATAATATATATATATATATATATATATATATATATATATATATATATATATATATATATATATATATATATATATATATATATATATATATATATATATATATATATATATATATATATATATATATATATATATATATATATATATATATATATATATATATATATATATATATATATATATATATATATATATATATATATATATATATATATATATATATATATATACGACTCAGAACACCTAACTTCATAGAAGCTGTTTTAGCTAGAGATGAGTGATGTTTCCAGTTTAGATTATAAGAAAAAAACAGACCAAGGATGTTCACTGTAGGAGAGGGGTGACAATTGAGTGTCATCGAAGAAGAGGAGATAGTTATCTGAAAGACTGTGTCAATTTGATAGATGGAGGAAATGAGTTTTTGAGGCATTAAGGAATACTAAGATCGCTCTGCTCAATCAGAAATTTTAGAAATATAAGAAATCAGGCGTTTTGTGGCGTCCCTGCGTGAAAGACTGGACATCTAGGAAAAGACGTGCAAAAGTGCAGGGTGGTATGTATCAGCGTAAGAGTGGATAGAATAAGAAGTTTGATTTAGAAGATTATCGATGAACAATAAGAGGAGAGTGAATGACAGGACAGAACCCTGAGGAGCACCACAGTTAATAGACTTGCGAGAAGAACAATGGCCGTCTACACAGCAACAACAGAACGATGTGAGAGGAAATTTGAGATGAAGTTACAGAGAAACCTCGAAGGTGAAATCGAAGAAGAACTGAAATTTATCTATACTCATTTGACCATTTTGCACCCAATTACCAGACTTCAAATACTCTACAGCATCATGGGCTTATCCCTCAACACGAACCTAACCGAGCATGCGACCTACATTACCAAGTTGTGTTGTAAGAGAGTCAGCATAACGGAAAGCCCACTGAAAGAAATCATGAGTTTATGATGCGTCAAAGGTGCGAAAAAAATTACTGCGAAATTCAGCGCAATCATTCTTAAGTGAGGAAGGGTTAAAGGACCTTGCCGACATCATCGTAAAAGCAGAAGAACCAGGCAGTAGTTCAGAACGGACTTGTCTTGTCTGCACCAGATGTAATGTTACTATTGGACATTAAATCCACACATTGCTGCAGAAATGACAATGCAGTGTACTCTTGGTCTTCACCTCCAAATCTTTTAACCCTATTGTCTACATCTTTCTTGGATTTTCGTTCTTCTCGACCGGAAGGTTGTGTGTTAAGTATGAGTAACATCACCGGAAGAACAATATTCTACGGGTCACCTCGCGGCAAAAGAACCCAACATATCGTACGTATGTACATATTATTACATGTAATGTTGACCATGGTTTTTCCTAACACCATTGCTCATATCTGCTTTCTCCACATCGCTATCGGCGTTTCACATCAGATGGATATATTCTATACTCGTA